>NW_026867575.1:718926-792417 GCF_020745735.1 Hemiscyllium ocellatum
GAGAGGGAGAGAGAGAGAGACTTGGAAGAGCACGCCAATGGATTAATCCTAAAACAACAGTGATGTGCCTCAGGGATCCGTGCTGGGCCCATTTCTCTTATCAACATCAATGATTTTGATGAGAATGTATTAGGCGTGATTAATAAGCCCGCTCATCACCCTCTTGTCAAGAAGGAGAAAACGACTTTTGTTTCTATAGATGTGAATGCTCAGTTCGGGCACTTGTAATTTACAAATTAGTAAGAAAGAAAAAAGAACGAGGTTAAAAGGGGCAAGATGAGACATGAGTATTCGTTGGCGGATATAGTCAAGGAAAACCCTAAGGCTTTCTCTCGATATACAAGAAATAAAAGAATGACGAGAATTAGGCTTGGGCCAATCAAGAATAGTCGTGGGAAATACTGTGTGGAGTCCAAAGAGACACTGGAAGCGCTAAATGAATATTTTCTGTCAGTATTCGCACCAGACAAAGATGATGTGATCGAGGAGAATACTGAGACAGAATCTACAAGACTGGATAAATTAAGGTTCACAAGGAGGACATGTTAGCATCTCCAGCAAATGTAAAAATAGATAAGTCCGCCCGGCCGGATGGGATTTATCATAAGAATCATTGGGAAGCCAGGAACGAGTTTGGCTTGAATCTTTATGTCAGCATTTTCCACAGGATTAGTGCCAGAAGATTGGAGACTAGAAACTGTTCTTCCCCTGATGAAAGAGGGAAGTAGAGACAACCTAGGAATGAGAGACCAGTGAGCCTGACTTCGGTTGTTGTTAATTTGCTGGAAATGGTTATAACAGAGAGAATCGATAATCGCCTGGAAATGCATAAGCTGGTCAGGGATAGTCAACACGGCTTTGCCTCACAAACCTGATTGAGTTCTTTGAGAATGCAACAAAATAGTTGGATGAGGGCAAAGCGGTTAATGTAGTGCAAGTAAATTGCAATAAGTCGGTTAATCAGGTGCCAAACCATAGGCTATTGTGCAAAGTACAGAGGCATGTGATTGGCAGTGCGTTAATGGTATGGATCAAAAATTGGCTAACTGAAAGAAGACAGAGTGTGGAGATTGATGGGAATTGTTCATCCTGGAGTTCACTTATGAGCGGTACACCTCAAGGATCTTTTTTACGTCCACTGCTGTTTGTCGTTTTATAAACGACCTGCATGACAGCCAGGAAAGATGGCTTGTTAAATATGCTAATGACACTAACTTTGGAAGAGATGTGGACAGTGCAAAATGATGGTGTTGGTTTAAGAGACTCTTAGGTCCGCTGCCTAGCTGAGCTGTGAGTTGGCAAATGGCTTTTAATGTGGAGAAATGTCAGGTGCTAATTTTAGAAGGAGCAACAGCAATGCAGAGTTCTCGACTTATTGTAGGATTCTTGGTAGTGTAAATGAGCAGAGAGATTGCAGTGTCCATGTACATAGATCCACGAACGTTGACACACATGTTGATGCAGTTGTTAAGAAGACATATGGTTTGCTGCTTTTATTAGCAGAGGAATTGAGGTTCGGAGCCATGCGGTCATGCTGCTGTTGTACAGCACCATTTTGCAGCCGCACTTATGTTATTGTGCACAGTTCTAGGCACCTCATTATCGGAAAGATGTAGAAGCTTCGGAAAGAGTTCGGAGGAGATGTCCGAGAAACTTGCCTGGTATGGAGGGAAGGTCTCACGAGGAAAGACTGGGGGACTTGTGGCTGTTTTCGTTGGTGAGAAGAATTGACGTGGATTTGTTAGAGATTTACAAGATGATCAGAGGGTTGGATCGGGTGGGCAGTGAGTACCATTTTCCTCAGACGGTGTTGGCTAGCAGAAGGGGCATTGCTTTAAATTCAAGGTTGACAGATATAGGACAGATGGGCGAGTTAGTGTCTTTACTCAGATAGTAGTAGGGGCGTGGAATGCACTGCCTGCAACAGCATCAGGCTCGCCATATTTAAGGGTA
This sequence comes from Hemiscyllium ocellatum, assembly GCF_020745735.1. NCBI lineage: Eukaryota > Metazoa > Chordata > Chondrichthyes > Orectolobiformes > Hemiscylliidae > Hemiscyllium > Hemiscyllium ocellatum. Next base: position 720,880 of record NW_026867575.1, read on the forward strand.
TTTAAATTGTCATTGTGTTTTCATGTGGACGAAAATGGATTGGTGGAATTTAGACGGTCTTCAGATTGGCTTCACAGGTCGGCACTACATTGACCGCTGAAAGGCCTGTAATGTTCTCTATTCAACGTTCTGTGACACTAAAAAAAAATGTATGATGAACGATGACGAAGATTGTCAGAAATGGAAGCAGGATTTTGATATCTTGGGAACTGGGCCGAGATAGAGCGAATGATGTTTTGTATAGATAAGTGTGTGGTCTTGCATTTTGGAAAGGCAAATAAAGGTCTGTGTTTCATAGTGAATAGTCGGGCCTTAGGGAGCGGATTGCCACAGAGGGACTTTGGATTTCAGGTGCACAGTTCTCTGAAAGTGGAGTCACAGGTAGCCAGGGCAGTGCAGTCGGCTTTTGTAACACTCGTCTTCTGCAGTCAGAGCACTGATACTGAAGTTGCGAAGACATGTTGTACAGGACACTGCTGAAGACGCACTTGGAGTATCATGTTCGGTTTTGGTCACCTTTCTATAGGAAGAATGGTAATAATCTGGAAAGAGTGCAGCAAAATTTGCAAGGATGCAGCCAGGTCTCAATGGTCTGTGTTATCGGGAGAGATTGGACAAATTGGGGCTATTTCATTCGAGCTTAGGAGACTGAGTGGGTGTCTAATAGGTCATGAGAGGCATGGGTGGCGTGAATGCAAACAGTCTTTTTCTCAAGTTTGACAGTCGAAGAAAGGATGTTCGAGGGGAAGAAAGAAGAAAAAGGAACTGAGGTAAGCCTTTGTTATACATTGGATTGTTTGCATATGGAATGAGCTGCCAGTGGACGTGGTTCAGGCAGATATATCAACACCATTTGAAAGTCATTTGGACAAATACATGGATGGAAAAGGATTAGGAGTATATGAGCCAGATGGAGGGAAATGGGGTTAGCGTGGACGGACAATTTATTCAGCATGGACCAGTTTGGATCAAAGGGCCTGTCTGCATATTTTAGGATGCTATAACTGGATTATAGAAAACCCATTGAACAGAGATGCACAATAAAACAAATTAATCGAAACAGACACGAATGCACTAACACAGAGAGACAGATCACAGACATAGAGGCACACAGAAACAATGACAAAGACACATGCATAAAATCATAAATGTACACCGAAGCATAAACACAGAGGCTGAAACACGCACACCAAAAGCACACCACACGCCTCAGACACACACGTCAAATGGAAGGTTGACGGAAACAGCTAGATATACAAATTTACTTACTATACACAAATAGCGACAGCGATTCCTAGTTTTCAACATATCCAACAACACATAATACTTAAGTAATCTCTCTCTCTCTCTCTCTCTCTCTCTCTACACACACCACACACACACACACACACACACACACACACAGACATAGTCAGGTATTGCACAAATGCTTTGCAGATTCAGAATAACGTCGAAAAATGTGACTTTATATTTTTAACGGCTGCAAATTTGGAGAAGAGTTGGTTCAACAAGATTGTGGTATCGGTGTTTTCAAGATGAGGTTCGCATGTCCTGTGTGGGGTTTGTGTGTTCGGTATGGAGTCCATGAGTTAACTTTTGTGTCCACGCATTCAGGGTGAGATCGATGTGTTCAGTGTGATTACCTCCTGAAACTCATACATTCCCCAACAATGCTCCCTAACTTTCCCGAATCTGTCGGGCCCAAAGGGGTAGAAGGCCGAAACTCCATCTGTCTCATCATGGATTTACTACGAAACGCATGTGAACTTTATACACAGGCGAGTGACCAATGCAGTTTAATTATATCCTGGAAACTTGGGGGCGGGGAATAGCGAGTGGGTATTGACATAGGTTAGAGGTCATGGGAACTACACCTTCACACAAAAGCCTGAATTGGGTATGGCCACTGCTGGAGGTTCGGAAACTGTCCTGTTGGCAAACATTTCCCCATCACGTAGCTCGCATCTGTTGATGTAGCAGTGTGTGGCCCGGGTTTGTCTTGGATGGAGAAATGGTATGCTGCAGGTCCAAACTAGTTTGACGTCTGTTATGGAGCAGTCCAGAACGCCCTCGGAATATTTTCAGAAGGTAGACCTGGATGTGAGTTTTGTTTTAGGCAGATGTTTTATGAAGAATCCAGAAGTGCCGAAGCAGAACAAGCCACGCGGCTTGATCCATATCAAAACTTATTTAAGCACTACTGTTGAAACATGAATAAACAAAAAGAGAATGTTACATAACTTCACGTCCTTAGAAAACCAAACGGCTCCGACACAACTTAGCGCAGGAGCTATTCCAATTTCCACATCATCCCATAAACACAACATTTACCAATAGAAAATTCAATCAAAGGTTCATTTATTTCCGAGAGGAATGTGATAATAAACAGCTTTTGAAACACTTTCCCTTGTAGCTGCTTTCGTTCGGTGATTTTACACACACACCTGCCAATACTAATGCAAACGAGAAAAAATTATCATGAATTGGGAGAACTGGCTTCTCCCCTTATATTATTGAAGGTAGCCATCTCCAGACATGTCAGAACCCCAGTCTTTCCCAACCCATTTCAACATAACCAAGGACAATGTTACGTTGTTAAAGTGGCAGCATCCTCAGCAAAGCAGCCTCATTCCTGAACATGGCAAATGAAAAAGCATTGCTGACACTGTCCATCAGCTCAACTCCCCCACCCTCACTCCCTCTGACAGAGGGGTTCATCAACCCAATTACCTCTCAGGTTATCCTTTCAAGCTATAACAAATTATGCCCACTCGTAATCTTCCAATTTTGCCCCCTTCTCACTCCTTCAGTAATTGTCGCCCCTTGTACTTCAATGGTGTTACCATATCTGAATTACTCCCTGCCAACCTTCAATGTCCTGAGGTTTGCCATTGCGAGAGAATCTAAACATTGCCCCTTGATGTTCGATGGTGTCACCATTATTGTACACCTTGCAAGTACCCTCCCCCGCCTCCCAGCCATTAATTATTTACATTCAAATGCTTCAAATTGAGCCAGAAACTAAATTGGAGCAGCTATCTGAATATACTGGCTAAATAATAATTCAGAGGCTAGGAATCCTGCTGTGCCTTTCTCAGCTCCTTAATCTGCAGCTCCACATCTCCACAAATTTGGTTCGTCTTCGACAAGGCACAAGTGAATAGTGTCGAACCCACCTCTCTGTATTTTTGTAGCTGCATTTACACTCAAGAATCTCGACTGGATCCATGACAATAAAGCCCACTTGATTCGCAAAATATCTACACATATCCACTCTCTCAGCCACCAAGGCTTAGTAGCAGTGTGTACCATCTATGACGCACTGTAATAAGTTACCAAAAGTTCTTAGTTAGCACCTTCGAAACTCACGTTCATTTTCATCGAGAAACACAAGGGCAGCAGACGGATTTGAGCACTAACCTCTGCACTTTCCCCTCCAAACCACTTACCATATTGACTTGGAAATGTATCACCATTTATTCAGTGCCGTTCGATCAAAATTGTGGAAGTCCTTCCCTGATGGAGTGACTGGTCTACCCTGAACACATTATTTCAAGAAAGCCGCTCACTGCCACTTTCTCACGGGGGTAACTACGGAGAGCAATACTGCTGTCTGACAGAGCCTTCCAAATCCCATGAATGAATCGGATGAAGTGTGAATGAAATATATCTATTCTTCCTTCGCTTTCAATCAAACAAAATCCTGTACCTGCCTCCCTGCCATGTTATTGCTGCTCTGTCTGCGGTACACGGACTGAGGCAGTTTGAGAAGGAGTTCAGCCCCACTCTCTTCAAGGTGTACAACTGGGGATTGGCGACAAACGGCGGAAGCGTCAAGATCGCAGGCCAATATCTTGTCATTGAAAAGTAATGAAGGGTGAGTGAATGCAAAGGTGCTGTGGTTTCAGACGGACCTGTACGTCTGATATCCTTTTGCCCTCCCCCACTCTGTCTTGCTTCAATTTCAAGAACTGACTGTGAAACAATTAACTTTATACAAGCATTTAAGCTGAGTGTAAGAAGCAAGAATCCTGACGATGGCAGAGGAACTTACAATCAACAAACAGATCACACTAAGCTTCTCTCTCTCTATCTGTGTTGTTAATTTTCGGTTCACATTTTATTCTCATTTCTCTCTCCCTCTCTCCCCTCATCAATCTCTCATTCTCAATTCCTATCTCGACCGCCGCTATTTTTATTCGCTCGCCCTCGTCATTCAATACATGTTTTAGTCTTTCTCTGACGTTCTAATTCATACACTATCACAATTATTACTCAATGTATTTTTTTTCAATTCTGTTTTTCGATGTATGTCTCCCTCTCTCTCATTCTTCTCTGCCTGTTTTTTTAAATTTCTCTAATCTCTTCACCTTCTTTCGCTGTCCCTCATTGCTCTCTTTTTCCACCACAATTCTCTTTCTGTTGCGCATCACACGGCAACGCCTATACCTTTTTCTCTCAGCTCTTCATTATTCTCCCTTCTCTATTTCGCTTTCTAACCCCTTTTATCTTTATTCTGTCTTCTCATTATTCTCTCTGTCTAACATTCCTGTTTCCATCTCCAATTTTTCTGGAATACTTTCATTTATTGCATTTCTTGTCGCTTCTCATCTCTTATCTTCCTTTCTCAATCTCGATTACGATTCTCCCTTACTCCCGCATTACTCACTTGACCTTTATTTTGCTCTCTCAATCTGTCTTTTACCCCTTCTTCTGGATGTCTTAACATTCTCATTGGTTCTACTTTTTGATGCAGTGTGAATCTCCAAGCCAGCAGGATCGAAATCAGCAGCACACCTGGCTGGAAATGGTGTATGCTGTCTTCAATTTGTCAATAAAACTTCACATCAGTTCCTGATGGATGCATCAACCTGTGGCTATTTCCTTACCTTTCAGCCTCCTGCTATCAGTGTTCGCCTCCTCAAAATGCAACGTTGCGAGGAGGAAAGGCACAGCTTTCATCTACACCTACGAACTTCCGCGATATCCCAGTGAGATCTATGAAAAACAGGAGTTACATTCAGCGGTTCAGAGTTCTGCGGTGAATAGTCTCTGAAATTCTTGGCGAGGAGCAGCACCGTCCGTACTTCTCTGCGAGCTCTCGACTTGTTAAAGTGACAGTTCACAAACAGAGAACAGGCGAAGTCGCATCACTGTGCAATCGCTGGGCTCAAGTACCCTGATAAGTATTGAAAACCTACCTAGAACATTCCCCGCTCCCTAAGCTAGCCACTCTGGATTCAAGTATCATCATTGGCTTTAGATTTGTTCTATTCCACTTGTTACGGACAGGATATGATTTCACCAGGGAGTTGGCTCAGTAGAAGAATGTCTCCAGCGTGATCAGGTTCTGCAAGGCAGTGATGCTGGAGAAGCTCAGTTTTTTATGAGAATCAGAGAAGTTCGAGTGAGGGCAAGAGCGAGGTACATGAGCGGCATGGGCAAGACGAGAAAACAGCTGGACTCCTTATCCGAACATTTGAAAGCAAGAGGCCACCATTTTAAAGTGAAAGGCAGGGGTACAAATGGGAGTTCAAAAAATGTTTTCACACACAGGCTGGTGATTAGTCTGCAATGTCCTGCCTGGGTTGGTGATTGAGAAGGGAAACATCACTACCGGAAAGTGGACTTGGATGAGCCACTTGAAACGTCTGAAAATTCATGTCTCTAGGTCAAGTGGGAAAGCGGGTCTGCTGGAGGTCGTAATTTGTTTTGGAAGGGCAATGTTCCAAAGTGTCTCTGCTGTAATATTATACATTGCTCTTTAACCTTCCCAAAACGCTATCACTGCTTACAGCAACGATCATCGTTGGACCTCTTCCAGTTTCTTCATGGCACAGTGGAAATCCCGGGCAACGGCAGCAGTACTCGACTCCTGGCACGGCTTTTTGTGGTCTAGTATTCACTGATAAATACTCCCGTCAGGATGTTGTGACACAGTGTTAACTTTACCTCACCCAGCGGTCTAGGCTGACACTTTGTGTACAAAGATCGGATCAAATCTCAGGCAGGCACGAAGTTAGAGCAGAAGGAGTAGGTACAGAATCAGGTCATTAGCCCACTGGGTATTCCCCAGCAATAGTTGGATAAACGTCATATTTGAATTTTAAGCAATATGGCAATAATAACTGCTCAAACCTGTTCACAGTGGGTCTTTTTAAAATAGAGTCCATCTGGCTCAGGTCAGGGAATGACGTCTGCAGTGAGCAAGCAGTCTGGGACTCACATGACTCCAGTACCACAGCAGGATCGACATTCGACTGCCAAATATGAACAATAGCCTGTTTTCTTGTTAAGTCGATTAATTCGTAATACCTTATCAATCAAAACATCTAATATTTTGACTCTCTTGCCCATTTTGTACAACCTTCCATCCTCTTCCGAGGAGCAGAAGATTTAAATATTGTAATTCACCTGCCAACAGATTCAAGAGCAACGTTTTACACTTCACTATCAGACCTCCGAGCAGACCGCTGCAAGTCTCGTCTTAATTTTCCTCTGCTGCTTCTCTGAAGCTGTAACTTTGAAATCTGCACTCTGCTATGTTACTGTACTGTATTTTGATGGTATGACCTGCCTGTATGGCACGGAAAACACCACTTTTCACTGTATAACAATACATGTGACAATACAAATAAATCTACTCTAAATTTTTGCTGAGTGTATTGGATGATCTTGTCAATGTTAAAATGATTTGCTGTTACTTCCTTTATAATAGAATCTAACATGTTAACAAGGACAGAAGTTAAGCTAACTATAGTTGTTATATTTGTCTCCAAATCTTTTCATGTAAAGATCCCTTATTGCTGACATACTGAGGAGAGGAAACAGAATATTGTTCATTCCTCTGTTAACTGGCATGAAATTATGTACCCAGTCAAAGCGGTCCACATGCTAAGACACTTTTATTTCACTTTCTAAAACTTCCACCTAATGTTGCCAGTATGTTATTTCATCTTGTGAAATATTTACCAGGTTAATGGAACAGATTGATTGTCGGGTGCCATTCTGTCTGCTTGCAGCTAAGTTATTAAGCTTTTCACGAATGAATCACAGCGTTATTCGTTTCTCAAAGACAAATAGAAACTATGAGCAGGAATAAACCATTCAACCATTCGAGACTGCTACACCATTCAATGTGATATTGGCTGATGATTCAACACCATCTCTTTTATTGCTTTATCTCTATGCACTTTGATAAATTGAGCTCCAAGAATCATTTCTAACTACTTTCAAACAAAAAAAGACATAGTTTTCTGCATGACTGCTTTCAGTGGCAGATAATTCCACCGTCTCCCCACTCCCTTGGTCAGGAAAGTTCCTGTGCGTCAGCCCTAAATGGCCTATCATTTTATATCATTATATTATATCTGGGTGAGTCTTGAGAACGTTTGGCAGGTCAGGTTGACTTTCTGGATGTTGGTTTGCGCGCTGAGCAGGAAGGATTTTTGCAGAGGTTTCGTTACCATACTAGGTTAGATCTTCAGTGAGCGTCCGAATCAAGAATCATTCAGAGACTCACTAAAGATATTACTTGGTATGGTGATGAAACGCCTGAAAATGCACCTTCCAGCTCAGCAGGCAAACCAACATCCATATTATATCATTATATTTTGTTATTATATTATATTATATTATATTATATTATATTATATTATATTATATTATATATTATATTATATCACGTCAGCCGGAAGAATCGTGACTGTACCTCAAAATCGTTCATTGATTAGCACAATAGCTCAGTACTTAGCATTACTGTCTCAAAGCACGAGGACACAGACTTGATTTCACGAATTATTTTTTTTATTTTTTCATACACTGTCGTTTACTGATCACCTATTGAATACATCAATTAGATCACCCCTTGCCATTCTATATTCAAGCGAGTGCGGGCCTCCTGATAAAATAACCCATGAAGTGCAGACATTATTCTTGTCGGCCCGCAATTTACTTACTCCAATGTCAATATCACCGTTCTGAGATCCGGTTCGCAAATCTGCTCAGAGTAGTCCAAATCATGTGTTAGCAGAGTGTTGTGAAATCGCAGCAGATCTTCTGTGCTCTCCTGCTCCTGTCCCCGGGTTGAAGCCAGCATTGTTTCTGCTGCCTTGATTATTTTCTGCAAAATGTCCCCAATCAATCCTGTTTACATTCATTCACTCCCTTGAAGAATCTTTGTTATTGGTCTAAAACCCCTGGTGTGAAAACGAGTGACATGTCTTCTTGTAATAAGTAACACATAAGATTGATGTAGGAAACAAACAAAACGTGCTAAGCTTCTCCAGACGTTCGACTTAAAACCTTATAAGATGTAGATTGAATGGCATCGAGACAGAAGGACAAATTTGAATTCATTAAAATTGTGGAAGGAATAGTTGCTTAATGGTAATCTACTGAGAGTCATTTTGGAAAACTACCTCAGACTCCCCGAGTACGCTTGAGGGACGGATATCTGTCAGCAATTGACTCCAGACCGGCAGCATTGTGTTTACTATTCACTATACTGTGTCCGCAAGTCACGCCCATCACCCAGCACTGCAATTACCACTGACATTCCGTGACTGTGTACGCAACTACACACCCACAACATTGTGATTACCAATACTACGTTCTCCTTTTGCATGTCACTCCAGACACACACCGTCACTGATGTTGCTTTATTTCTCTGGAGCATCAGAGGATTCGCGGGAACCTGACAGAAGTTCATAAAAACATGAAAGGCATGGTTATGGTGAATAGTTCATGACTTTCCCCCAGGTTATTGGAGTCCAAATCTATATGACATGCTTTTCAGTGCGAGGGGTAGACATACAATGGGCAACTCTTTTTTCACTCACAGTGTAGTGCGACCATGAAATGAACTGGCGGAGCAAGTGTTGGAGTCTGCTGCAATTACAACAAATAAAAGACATCTGAGTGAGATTTTAAATAAGAAAGGTTTGGAGGGATATGGACCAAATATTGGTACATGTGATTCGATAAATTTAGGATATTTGGTCGCCATGGGTGTCTAAAGGTTCTGTTTCTTTGATGTACATTTCTTTGAACTATGACTGCAGGCTGACGTCAATATGGGTACTACTGATCTACTCTGTCTCAACATCGCTTTCCAGAACAACCTTTTCTCACTCTGCATTTGACTCCAAACCAAAAGCACTCCGGTTATCAGTCAACTGCACAATCTATATGTGACTCCAGATCCATAACACTCTGTATATCACTAATCTGCTCTATCACTAATCTGACTCCAGACCAAAGCACTGTCAATATACTGACCTTCCCTGTATCATCATGAGACTCCAGACCCACAGCACGGTGATTACCACTGAACTGACCAGTACGGGTATCCAGGCCCATGGCATCTTTGTTACCACTATATGCTTTGTATCTGTGTCTCTGAACCCACAGCACTGTGGGTACCACTGTCCGAATCCGGGTCTACATGTGACACCAGAAGAAGAGCTCAGTTGTTATTTATAAAATGCTCTGTCTCTAAATACGAGTCAAGCCACACCGCACTGTGGTTTCCAGTGACTTGCTCCTTCTCTACATATAAGTCCCTACACACAGCTCTTTGGTTACCACTCATCTGCACTGTATCTACATTTTAATCAGATCCACAGCAATGTGGTCAGTACCCACCGGCGCTGTCTGTACAAGTGACTTCAGACTCACAGCACTGTGGTTATGAATGACCTGCTCTGTGACTACAGGGCTATAGTAGTGAGTGCACTATTGACCAACTCTGTCTCAGTATGTAACATAGGGAAACAAAACTGTGCTTAAAAATGATCTCCTTTGTATCTGCACGTGACTCCAGACGCTGAACACGGTGATTACCACTGTCTGAAGTTGTTTCCATACGTGACTCCAGACCCACAACGCTGTGGATACCATTGACCTGCTCTCTCTACATTTACCAACAGACCACAGCGCTGTGGTTACCACTGACCTGCTGTGAATTTAAACGTGACTCCAGCTCACAGAACTGCAGTAACGACTCGTCTGATCTGTCTCTGTATGTAACACCAGACCCACAGCTCTGTGGGTACCACAAAGGATTTATAAGGATATCATCACGTTTGGCGGGTTTGCTGTTGAGGATTAGTCTCAAGAGGCTGATTCTTCCTGTTCACTAGAGATGATGGGTGACCTTATAAATTTTTAAAACATCATGATGGGCATGGATAGGGTGCAAAGTGTTTGTCTTTTCTCCACGGTAGGGGAGACCAAAAGAAAGAGCCTCTGTTTCAGGCTGAGAGGGGAACGATTTAATCGAGACCGGAGGGGCAACTTCCTTTCGCCTAGAGGATGGCGCATTCATGAAATGGACTGCCAGAGGAAGTGCAAAATACTGCAACAATTATAAAATTTAAAAAGCAGCTGGTTGCGGATTTGAATTGGAAGCAATTAGAGCGATATGGGGCAAATGCTGCCAAATGTGGTTAGATAAATTTCGGATATCTTTTCGGCATGGCTGAGTTGGAGCAAAGGTTGTTTTTTAACTGAGTCATTCTATGACGCTAGATACACAGCACTGTGAATACCAATGGCATACTCTGTTTCTACATCTGACTCCAGAACCATATCACCGTATGTTCCCCTGACTTGCGCGTCCTTACATGTGACTCCAGACGAACACGACTGAGTGTGGCACTGATCTGCTCTGTCTGTAAATTTGATTCTATCCGCTGCACTGTTGTTACCACTGATACAGGACACAGAACTGCACAGCACACTAATGGGCCCATCAGCCCATAATGTTGTGCCAAACATGACACGAAGCGGAACTTATCCCTTTTGTATTTCTTTGCTTCGTATCTCTCCATTTCTTACATATTCATGTCCTCATCTAAACGTCCCTAAGTACCCGAATCGTTACTGCCTCCACCACCATCCCTGCCTGTGCATTCCAGAAAACATTCTGTTTTACAAACCTGCCCATCACGTCTCCTATGAACGTTCAAGTTTCTTATTTGATTGTATTCTCTCACTCTCTGCAAATTTTTGTCACTGTGAACTGACTGGACTAGCCCTTATTTATGATTGTGAATTACTTTGTCTCATGTAATATCAGTCACGTTCTAAGAAATGTTGTTACATCTCTGACAAAAACTGGTGTACTAAATTTGCAACCGTTTAACAAGGGAAAAAGTCCTTAACAGTTTCTTGAAAATTTCTGCTGCTTCATTCCGATACTTGCAGCAATAGAATAGATATACCCACACAGATTAATGTCAAACTGGCTTGTTTCTGTAATACTGAAATCAAAAGTAAACTTGAACAATTCTATCAGAGCCCTAAATTCCGGGCAATAAATGTCCTCGCAGTCCTTAACAATGCAGATTGCACAGTAAAGAAGTGCACACACATATTAATTGATGACATAAATCGGGCCCTTTCATGAAAGACAGGGAAGGACCAAAGCTCTCTAAGACACATTTTACAGTCAAGGACAAGCTGTAATATAGTTTAATAATGTTTTCCCTTCGATGTCTGGACTCGATTACAATCGAAATATAGAGATCCAGACATTAATTCAACGGATTTTGTTTGACATTCGTGCAAACTGTCTTGTGCGTTGACAAGTGCAGCAGGTTGGGCCCATTTCTTTCAATCTCAGGTAGTACAAGCGAATATAGAATTCCTCCTGCATTATCCAGCGCCTGCTTCTGTACTTGACTAAGGATTTCTCCCCGCCTCTCACTGTCAGATTCATGAATGCCTAAGAGTGTGGGATTCTGTTTCTGGACATGCACTCATTGCGGGATTCATTCTGTCTCTGAATCTTACCGGCTGTCAGTGCGTATGATAGAGTTCATTTCAAAGTCCCTGGTATTGTACGCGAGATTGAAATTCACTCAGCGCTCAGGACCCTATTATTCTTTACACTCCTGACGGATTATGTCAACTTATTTAATTTTTTTTCAGGAGGGGACTTGGAATGCTTTCTCCAATAATTTCACACAAATGAAAGAAGTGAAGAAACAGAATTTGGGTCTGTAAGTGACAGGATAATGAATGGTTACCATCTAAAAGTAAATAAAAAGAAAAAAAATGGCAGCAGACGTGACAATTGGTTTACTCTGTCATGTCCCTGTCATGGTTTATGAGATACTCGATAACTGTCAGATTATGCGTGAATTCTGCCCGATTGCTCAACATTAACTCGAAATGGCGGTGACTCTCGGTTCAATACGATCGTGCTCCAGCAAATGGTCGTAAATTCAAGTGATCAGCTCATCGGATTTCCAGAAATTCCGATTCAGGCAAGTGTAAAAAACGCTCATGGAGATCTTCTCTGGAATCTGAAGCGGCGTGCTCTTCCTCTCAGCCTATTGTTTTGGCTTGCGATCTCCTATTCAAACTGAAACTTCCCGTGTCTGTCGCCAGTGAGCAACCGTTGTGGGCAAGATCTCCAGATCAAAATTTAATTCCAATGTGGCTGTTTTCATTGTTTAAATGAAATCATTTCACTTGCCTGTTCAGGGAATTGAATCTTCGTTTACCACCTTACAGATTGGATTACTAACCACTATAAGAACGACATGCATTCTTTTCAATCCTGGCGTTTAGGTCACATATAGAATCGCCTACTTGTAAATGAAGGTGTGGTCAGTCCCTTCAGGAATACGACATGACCTGTAGGACTGAGGTCTGCGTAGACACTTCAGTTCTCTCGGAATGAGTCTGGAAGGCTGACAGGGAACCGTTCTCTGGGTTAAGTGATTTCACGTCAATTGTTGTCTGCAATTTATTAGGCTTACTTCGCCAAGTTTGACAAGTTTGTCGAATTGCAGAAACTCTATGGAACTTTAATTCACTCCAATCTACATCACATGATATTACTTTACCAGCTTGCGTATGGGGGCATGGGCAGGTCTGACTGTGCGGTGTTTAAAGTAATGAAATCCCTCCATTTGGGTGTTTCTGAAACCATTGCACAGACTGCGGCGGACCTCATCGAAAAACATAAGGGATTCAGTCAGAAAAACAAGTGCGCCCACACAAATATCACAGAATTACACACACACACACACACACACACGCACATACATACACGCACACACACCCACACAAATACACACACAGGCTCCCACACAGAGACACAGGTATGCACATGCATTTACCGACACACACACACAAACACACACACACACACACGAGACGTAAGGTGCAAGGACGGAGACACCACAGTCTGAAACATGCCCTTAAGATGGAGTGCTTGTACTCCTTCTGCATTCAGTAAATAATTTGTCTTTTGGCATCATTCGGAACACCACGCATTTACCCTGCAACTACATTCAAGCATTTCTGTGTGCCGCCTTTTTTGGAGAAGTTGAGATCAATTTTTTTAACATTTCTGTAACTTGCAACGTTTTCTGTGGGCCTATCACAGGTTTTAAGCGAGATATCACTGAAAACTCCTGGAGGTGATACGATGGTGCGCGACGGTCATCATTGCCCATGTCCATCTTAATCTGTTTATACTCTCTTGGATTATATTGCGAAGGACAGACGGAATTGATTTCTGTCAATAAAAAGTTTTCATTGGAAGAATGAGGCAACCGTGAAAACTGAAAAAGTCCCACTCTTTGTTGAATTCTTCTTATCGTGCAATGTCATGTGGGCTAAGCAGAGGGCATCGTTGCATGATTTCCAATACAACAAACAGAGAGAGAGAGAAAGAGAGAGCGAGAGAGAGAGAGACTTGCACCCACACATCAATGGATTAATTCTCAAAACAACAGTGAGGTGCCTCAGAGATCGGTGCTGGGCCTATTACTCTTTGTTATCAATATCATTGATTTGGATGAGAATGTATACGATATGATTAATAAGTTCGCTCATGACTGTCTTATCAATAGGAAGAAAAAGACTTACGTTGCAATGTTACGTGAATGCTCAGTTAGGGCACTTGTGACTATCAAATTAGCAAAAAAAAAACTAAAGGAATAGATTAGAAGAGCCAGGAGGAGACATGAGAGGTCATTGGCGTATTTGGTCAAGGACAAACCTAAAGCGTTCTCTCGTTATCGGAGGAATAAAAGAATGACAAGCGTCAGACTGGGGGCCAAACAAGAATAGTACTGGGAAGTTCTGCGTGAATTCCAAGGAGATAGTGGAAACGCTAAATGAATATTTTTTGTCAGTATTCACACCAGATAAAGATGATGTTATTGAGGAAAATACTGAGACAGAGTCTACGAGTCTGGATAAATTAAGGTTCAAAAGGAAGAGGTGTTAGCAATTCTCGCAAACGTATAACATAGATATGCTCACTGGGCCGGATGGGATTTATCATAGGAATCATTGGGAAGGCAGGAAGGAGGTTGGTTTTAGTCTTTATGTCATCATTTTCCACAGGAACAGTGCGAGAAATTTGGAGGGTAGAAAATGATTTTCCTCTGTTCAAGAAGGGGATAGAGACAACTCTGGGAATGAGAGACAAGTGAACCTGACTTCGGTTGTGGTTAATGTGTTGGAAAAGGTTATAAGAGGTCATAATCATCTGGAAATGAATAAGCTGAATATGGATAGTCACCACGGCTTTGTGAAAGATAGATCGTGCCTCACAAACCTAATTGAGTTCTTTGAGAAGTCACCAAAATGGGTGCATGAGGGGAAAGCGGTTAGTGTGGTGCATATGAATTTAAATAAGTCATTTAATCAGGTGCCCCACCGAAGGCTACTGTGCTAAATACAGAGGCATGTGATTGGGAGTGATTTAGCGGTCAGGATCTGAAATTGGCTGGCGGAAAGAAGACAGAAGCTGGAGTTGATGGGAATTGTTCATCCTGGAGTTCACTTACGAGCGCTATCCCTGAAGGATGTGTGTTATATCCGCTGCTGCTTGTCATTTTATAAACGACCTGCATTATGGCCCAGAAGAATGGGTTGTAAAAACTGCTAATGACACAACCTTCCGTGGAGTTGTGGATAGCGGGAAGTAATGTTGTTGGTTTAATAGGCTCTCAGAACCGCTACCTAACTGGTCTGAGAGTTGAAAATGGATTTAAATGCGGAAAAGTGTCGGATGTTTAATTTTGGAAGGAGCAACATCAATGCAGAGTTCTCAGCTTTTGGTAGTGTAGATGAGCAGAGATATCTCGGTGTCCATGTATATAGATCCGTGAAAGTCGACACACCGTTGATGCAGTTGTTTAGAAGGTGTATAGATTGTTAGCTTTTATTAGCAGAGGGATTGAGTTTCAGAACCATGGGGTCGTGCTGCAGTGGTACAAAACCATTTTGCCGCCGCACTTGGATTATTATGGATAGTTCTTCGCACTGCATTATTGGAAAGACTTAGAAGCTTGGGAACGGTTTCAGAGGAGATTTTCGACGATGCTGCCTGGTATGGAGGGAAGATCTTACGAGGAATGTCTGAGGGACTTGAGGCTGTTTTCGTTGGTGAGCAGAATTCAGGGGGACTTGGTAGAGACTTCTAAGATGATCAGAGGGTTGGATCTGGTGCACAACGAGTGCATTCTTTTTCCTCAGACGGTGTTGGTCAGCACGAGGGGGGCATTGCTTTAAATTGAAGCTTGACAGACATAGGACAGATGTCCGAGTTAGTTTCTTTACTTCGACAGTCGTAGGGACGTGGAATGCACTGTCTGCAACAATAGTTGACTCGACAATTTTAAGGGCATTTAAATTGTCATTGCGTTTTCATATGGACGAAACTGGAATGGTGGAGTTTGATTGGGCTTCAGATGGGTTTCACAGGTCGGCATAACATGGACGGCCAGAAGGCCTTTTCTGTTTCATGTTCAAAGATCTACAGCACTAAAATAAAAAGAGGTATGGTGGAAGGTGAGGAAGATTGTCAGAAATGGAAGCAGAACCTTGATATCTTGGGAAGTGGGCCGAGAAATAGCAAATGATATTTAATGTAGATAATTGTGGGTCTTGCATTTTGAAAAGTCAAATGAAGGTCTCTGTTTCATGGTGAAAGTCGAGCTGTAAGGAGCAGATTGCAACAGAGGGACTTTGGATTTTAGGTGCACAGTTCTCTGGAAGTGGAGTCACAGGAAGAAAGGGCAGTGCAGAGGGCTTTTGGAACACTCGCCTCCGTTAGTCAGGACATTGATTATTGAATTAGATAAAAACAATTACTGCAGATACTGGAAACCAGATTCTGGATTAGTGGTGCTGGAAGAGCACAGCAATTCAGGCATCATCCGAGGAGCAGTAAAATCGACATTTTGGGCAAAAGCCCTTTATCCGGAAAACTATTCCTGATGAAGGAATTTTGCCCGAAACGTCGATTTTACTGCTCCTCGGATGCTGCCTGAACTGCTGTGCTCTTCCAGCACCACTAATCCAGGACATTGATTATTAAAGATGGGAAGTTATGTTTTACAGGACATTGGTGAAGACGCACTTGGAGTATTGTGTTCGGTTTTGGTCACCTTGCAGCAGGAAGGATGGTATTAATCTGGAAAGACTGCATCAAACTTTTACAAGGATGCTGCCAGGTCTCAGTGGTCTGTGTTATAGAGAGAGCTTGGACATGCTCGGTCTTTCTTTAATTCGCGTTTAGGAGACTGAGTGGGTGTCTAATAGGTCATGTGAGGCAGGGAAAACGTGAATGCAAACAGTCCTTTTCTCAGGGTTTGAGAATCGAGGAAACGGAGACTCAAATTTAATGTTAAAAGGGAAGTAATAAAATGGAAACTGAGGTAAACCGTTCTTACACGTTGAATTGGTTGCATATGGAATGAGCTGCCAGTGGACGTGATTGAGTCAGGTACATTAACAACATTTAAAAGTGAGTTGTACAAATACATGGATGGAAAAGGATTAGGAGTATATAGGCCAGGTTGAAAGGAAACGTGGTTAGTGTGGATGGAATTTTGTTCGGCACGGATCCGTTTGGATCAAAGGGCATGTCTGCATGCTTTAGGACTCTATGACTCGATTACTGAAAACCAATTAAATGGAGGTGCACAATAAAACAAAATCATCGATACACACAGGAATGCACTAAGACACAGAGACAGAATCACAGGCAAAGAGACACATAGAAACGCAGATAAAGACACATGCATAGAATCATAAATGCACACATAAAGACGAACAAAGAGGCTGAAACACACACACACACACACACACACACAAACACACACACACACACAACACACCACATGCACCAGACACGCACGTGAAATGGAAGGATCACGGAAACAGCCACATATGCAAACTTACAAAACACAAGCACATAGGGACAGATAGGCATACATAACAATATTTACAATAACAAATAACACCTAAGGAATTCAAACACACACACACACACACACACATTCACACACACACACACACACACACACACACACATACACACACACACACACACACACACAAACACACACATTCAGACACACATGGACGTTCATACACACAGTCACGGACACAGCCAGGTGGTGCACAAATGCTTTGAAGATTCAGAATAAAGTGGAAACATGTGGTTTTATTGTCTTTACTTGGTATCAAAAGTAGAAGGTGATGCTGACGCGCTGCTGACACTGCCCATCAGCTCAACTCTCCAACCTACACTCATTCATACAGAGGTGTTTATGAACCCAATTACCTCTCAGGTTATCCTTTCATGCCTTCACCACTAATGCCCACTCATAATCTTCCGAGTTGGCCTCCTTCTCACTCCTTCAGTAACTGTCGCCGCTTGAACTTCAGTGGTGTTACCATAACTGAATTACTCCCTGCCAACCTCCAACGTCCTAAAGGTTAACATTACGAGAGAATCTAAACATTGCCCCTTGATGATCAATCGAGTCATCATTATTGTGCATCTCGCACGCCCTCTTTCCCCCGCCCTCCAGCCGTCATATATTTACATTCAGTTCCTTCAAATTGAACCAGAAACTAAATTAGAGCAGCTAGCTCAATATACTGCCTCAATAGCGATTCAGAGTTTAGGAATTCTACTGCGCCTTTCTCAGCTCCTTACGCTCCAGCTCCTCATCTCCACCTCCACTCCCCACAAAAATTGTTTCATCATCGACAAGGCCCAAGTGAATAGTATCAAAGGCACCAGTCTGGATTTTTGAAGCTGCAGTTACACTCAAGAACCTTGACTGGTTCCATGACAATAAAGCCCACTTGATTCGCAAAACATCGACACATATCCACTCTCTCGGCCAGCAATGCTCAGTGTACCATCTACAAGACGCATTGTAAAAATTTACCAAAAATCATTAGTTAGCACCTTTGAAACCCACATTCATTTCCATCGCGAAGCACAAGGGCAACAGATGGATTTGAGCACTAACCCCTTCACTTTCACCTGCAATCCACTCACCAGATTGATTTGAAATATATCGCCACTTATTCAGTGCCACTCGATCAAAATTGTGGAAGTCCTTCCCTGATGGAATTACCGTTATACGCTGAGCAGATTGACTGAATTATTTCAAGAAAGCCGCTCAATGCCACTTTCTCATGGGGCCAACTACAGACAGCAACTCCGTTGATTTTCTGTTCACATATTATTCTTAACTCTCTCTCTCTCTCTCTCTCTGTCTCTCTCTCTCTCTCTCTCTCTCTCTCCCCACATCAATCTCTTAGTCTCAATTACTATGGCGTCTGCCGCTATTTTTCTCCCTCGACGTCGTCATTCAATACATGTTTTAGTCTTTTTCTGACGTTTTTGTTCATACACTCTCACAATCATTACTCAATATCAATTTATTTCAATTCTTTTTTCCATGTAGGTCTCCCTCTCTCTCATTCTTCTCTCTGCCTGTTTTTTTAAATCTCTCAAACCTCTTCACCTTTTCTCTGTACCTCATTACTCTCTTTCTCAAGCACAATTCTTTCTCTGTTGTCCATTGTATTACACGCCTATCTCTGTTTTCTCTCAGCTTTTCATTGTTCTACCGTGTCGATTTCACTTTATAACCCTTTTATCTACATTCTGCCTTCCTCATTAGTCTCTCTGTAACACATTAACTATCTGTCTCTTAGTCCTTCATTCCTGTCTCCATCTCCATGTTTCTCTGTAAAAGACTTATTTATTGCATTTCTTGTCGCTTCCCTTCCCTCCTCTTCCTTTCTCAATCGCCATTACCCTTCTCCGTTACTCCCTCATTACGCACTCTACCTTTATTTCGCACTTTCATTCTGTCTTTTACCCCTTCTTCTGGATGTCTTAATTTACCTATTTGGTTCTACTTTGCGATGCAGTGTAAATCTGCAAGTCCAGCAAGATGGAAATCAGCAACAATCCTGGCTGGAAATGATGAATGCTGTTTTCACTTCGTCAAGAATCCTTCACATCAGTAACTGCTGGATTCATCTACCTGTGGCTATTTACTTACCTTTCAGCCTTCTGCTATAAGTGTTCGCATCCTCAAAAGGCCACGTTCTGAGGAGCAAGTGCACAGTTTTCATTAACACCTACAAAACTTCGGCAACATCCCAAAGAGATCGATGAGAAACAGGAGTTACATTCAGCTGTTCGGAGATTCTGTAGTGAATAGTCTCTGAAATTCTCGGCAAGGAGCAGCACCATCCGCACTTCTCTGCGAGCTCTCGACTTGTTATAGTGACAGTTCACAAACAGAGAGCAGGCGAATTCACATCACTGTGCAATGGTTAGGCTCTTTGCGCTGAAATCAAGTACCCTGAAAAGAAATGTTAAAAGCCTACCTACAACATTCCCCTCCCCCAATCTAGCCACTCTGGATTCAAATGCCATCTTGAGCTTTATATTTGTCCTTTTTCACTTGTTACGGGCAGGATATGATTTCGCCAGAGAGTGGACTCAGTAGAGAAAATTCTCCAGCGTGAACAGGTTCTGCAATGCAGAGATGAAGGAGAAGCTCGGTTTGTTTTATGAGAAGCAGAGAAGGTCGAGTGAGGGCAAGATCGAGATACATGAGCGGCATGGACAAGACGAGAAAACATCTGGTCTCCTTATCCGAACCTTTAATAGCCAAAGGCCACTATTTTAAAGTGAAAGGCAGGAGTTCAGACGGGAGTTCAAAAAATGTTTTCACCTATCGGCTGGTGGTGAGTCTGCAATGCCCTGCCAGGGTTGATAATTGAGAAGCGCAGCAGGTCAGGCAGCATCCAAGGAGCAGGAGATTCGACGTTTTGGGCATATGCCCTTCTTCAGGAATGATTCCTGAAGAAGGGCTTATGCCCGAAACGTAGGAATCTCCTGCTCCTTGGATGCTGCCTGACCTGCTGCGCTTTTCCAGCAACACATTTTCAGCTCTGATCTCCAGCATCTGCAGACCTCACTTTCTCCTTGATAATTGAGAAGCGAAGATTCACGACCGGATTGTGTACTTGGATGAGCCACTTGAAACGTCTGAACTTTAATGACTCTCGGTCAAGTGGGAAAGGGGGTCTGCTGGAGTTCGTATTTTGTTTTGGAAGGACAATGTGCCAAAGTGTCTCTGCTGTAATATTATATATTGCTCTTTAACCCTCTCAAAATGGATAACAATACATATGACATTACAACAAAATCTACTCGAAATTTGTGCTGAGTGTATTGGATAATGTTGTCAATGTTTAAAGGATTTGCTGTTGCTTCCTTTGTAATAGAATCTAACATGTTAAAAATGGCAGACTTTAAGCTAACTAGAGATGTGTTATATTTGTCTCCGTGTCTTCTCATATATTGATGCCTGTAATTTTTCCAATTTTCTGGAAGAAACAGATGATAGGGAACGTAAGACCATAAGACAAATAATCAGAAATTGAGACCATCGAGTCCGCTCTGCCATTCAATCATGGCTGGTAAGGTTCTCAAAACAATTCTCGCCTTCTCCCAGTAAGTCTTGATCGCATTAAAAATGGCGAACCTATCAATCTCTTTCTTAAATGTATTCAATGACCTGAACTTCACAGTCTCCTGTTGCAATGAATTCCACAGATTCAAAATGATGTGGCTAATGAAATCTTTTATTATCTCCGTGGTAAAGAGTCTTCACTTTTCTCTAAGCCTGTGCATTCCGACTCTGGTCTCTTGTGCCAATGAAAACATCTCTCAAAGTAAACTCTATCTCGGCCATTCAGTATTCTATGTGTTTCAATGAGATCGCCCCTCGCCACACCCGCCCCCCGCCCCCCGCATCATTCTACACTATGCAGGTCTACAATCAGAACACGTTCCCCAAATGTTAATCATTTCATTCCTGAGATAATTGTTCTTGACATACGGGACCAAAAGTGCTCACAATAGTCAAAATGTAGTCTAATCTGACTGGAGCTTTATAAAGCCTCAGAAGCACATCCCCGCTTTTTTCCTCTCACTCCCACCTCTCTTGCTGACAATCTTAAACGTGTCAATCCTTTATTGCTGACATACTAACGAGATGAAATAGAATAATGTTCCTTCCTCCGATAATAGACATTAAATGATGTACCCAGTCAAAGCTGTCCACATGCTATGTCACTTTTTTATTAGTTTCTGAAACTAGCAACTTACGTTGCCAGTATGTTATTTCATCTTGTCGAATATTTACCAGATGCATGGAACAGATGGATTTTCGGTTGCCTTTCTGTCTGTTTGGAACTAAGTTATTAAGCTTTTCACGAATGAATCAAAGCATTACTAGTTTCAAAGAGAAACATATAAACTCTGAACAGAAATAAACCACTCAACCATTCGAGACTGCGACACCATTCAATGTGACCTTGGCAGATCGTTAAACACAATCCCTGTTACTATTTTATCCCTGTACACTTTGATCAATTGAGTTCCAAGAACCGTATCAAACTATTTCCAAACAGAAAGATCAATGTATTCTCCTTCACTGCTTTCAGCGACAGATAATTCCACTGCCTCCACAGTCACTTGGTCAGGAAAGTTCCCGTGCCTCAGTCGAAAATGGCCTAATTTGTTTTTTGCCTTAGACTGTGACCCCATTTGGTTCAGACGTCCTTTGGATATCGGGAACATCCTTTTCTGCTTTCAACCAGCATAGTCTTATTAGAATTTATGAGATTCAGAACACTGAGCCCCCTCGAGCCTCATTCTGCAAACCAATGACGTCATGACCTGATGATCTGAGAATGCCGACTCTCTGCCGCGTATGTAGGAGCCACAGTGAATATGATCCAAACTGATCACATCGTTCTTCGTAGAACAGTTCCACCAACTCAGGAATCAGTTTGGTACATCTTTAATGAACTAACTGCATGAACATTCTTCCTCAGATGAGAAGGCCAAAATTGGAGTAATAAAGAAGGTAACATTATGTTATATTATATTACCTTGTCTTACATTATGTCATGTCATATTACATTATACTATATTATATCATTAAATTATATCGGGGGAGTCTTGAGAACGTTTGTTGCTCAGGTTCACATTCTGGATGAAGGTTTCCTCGCTACGCTGGAAGGTTCTTTTCAGACGTTTCGTCACCATACTAGGTAACATCTTCAGAGAGCCTCCGAATCAAGAATCATTCAGAGGCCCACTGAAGATATTACCTACTATGGTGAAGAAACGTCTGGAAACGAACCTTCCAGCTCAGCGAGCAAACCGACTTCCATATTATATCATTATATTTTGTTATTGTATTATGTTATATAATATCAAGTCAGCCACAAGAATATTGACGTCACCTCAAATTCGTTCATTGAGCAGCACAATAGCTCAGTAGTTAGCATTACTGTCACACACCACCAGGACACAGACTTGATTTCACGCGTGCACAACTAGCTGTGTGGAGTTTTCACATTCACCTCTTGATTGTTTGCATTCCTCTGATTTCTCTGGTTCCCTCCCACGATTTGAAGATGGGCTGCATAGTTGGATTAGCATTGGGGAAACCAAGTGGAAAGGGGGAGGATGAAGATGTCTTCTGGTAGGGATGTCCTTCAGAGGGTCGACATCGACTCGATGGCCCTACACCACAGTACTTTTGTATACACTGCCATTTACGGATCACCCATTGAACACATCAATTAGGTCACCCTTAACCTTCTAAATTCAAGAGAATGCGGGCCTTCTGATAAAATAACCCATGAAGTGCAGACATCATTCTTGTCGGCTCACAATTTACTTGCTCCAATGACAATATCACCGTTCTGAGACACGGTTCGCATATCTGCTCACAGTAGTCCAAATCATGTGTTAGCAGAGTGATGTGAAATCGCAGCAGACCTTCTGTGCCCCCATGCTCCAGTCCCCGAGTTGAAGTCAGCATTGCTTCTGCTGCGTTGATTATTTTCTGTAAAACGCCTTTTATCCATCCAGTTTACATTCATTCACTCCCTTGTAGAATCTGTGTTATTGGTCTAAAACCCCTGGTGTGAAAACGAATGGCATGTCTTCTTGTAATATTCTGATGTAGGGAACAAACAAAATGTGTTGAGCTCCTCTAGATGTTTCACTGAAAACCTTATGAGATGTAGATTCGAATGGCATTGAGACAGATGGACAAATATGAATTCATTAAAACTGGGGAAAGAATCGTTGCTTCATGGTAATCTCCTGAAGGTCATTGTGGAAAACCTCCTCAGACTCGCCGAATAACTCTGAGGGATGAATATCTGTCAGCAATTGATTCCAAAATGGCAGCATTGTGTTTACTGCCCCTATTCTGTCTCCACAATTGCCGCCTGCTTCCCAGCACTGCAATTACCACTGACGTTGTGTGTCTGTATAAGCGACTACACACCCACATGGTTGTGGTAACCAATACTACGTTTTCCCTTTGCAGATGACTCCAGACACACAGCGGCACTGATGTTACTTTGTTCTTTGGAGTGTCAGAGGCTTCTGAGGAACCTTACAGAAGCTTATGAAAACATGAGAGGCATGGCATGGTAAATAATCCAATCTTTCCCCAAGGTTATTGGAGTCCAATCCTATATGGCATGTTTTTCACTCACATTGTGGCATGACCATGAATTGATAAGGCGGAGCAAGTGTTGGAGTCTGCTACAATTACAACGTTTAAATGACGTCTGAGTGAGATTTTAAATAAGTGGGGTTTGGAGAGATATGGACCAAATATTGGCACATGTGATTCGAGAAAGGTAGGATATCTGTTCCTCATGGGTGACTAAAGGTTCTTTTCTATGTTGTACATTTCAATGAACTATGACTGCAGATCCACGTCACTATGGGTACTACTGATCTAATCTGTCTCAACATCTCCTTCCAGAACAACGGCGCATTGATTTCCCCTGACCAGTTTGCACTCTGCATTTGACTCCAAACCAAAAGCACTGTGGTTATCAGTCAACTGCACAATCTATATGTGACTCCAGATCGATAACACTCAGTTTATCACTAATCTGCTCTATCACTAATCTGACTCCAGACCAACAGCTCTGTCAATATACTGATCTTCCCTGTCGCTAAATGTGAATCCAGACCCACAATACGGTGACTACCACAGAACTGCTCAGTCCGTGACTCCAGACCCACGGCATCATCGTTTCCACTATGTGCTTTGACTCTGTGTCTCTGAACCCACAGCACTGTGAGTACCACTGTTCGACTCTGGCTCTACATGTGACACCAGAAGGATAGTATAATTGTTATTTCTGAACTGCTCTGTGTATAAATGCGAGTCAAGCCACATCGCAATGTGGTTTCCAGTGACTTGCTCCTTCTCTGCTTATAAGTCCCAACACATAGCACTTTGGTTACCACTCATCTGCACTGTACCTGCATTTGACTCAGACCCATAGTGATGTGGTCAGTACCTAACTGCGCTGTGTGTACAGTTTACTTCAGACTTACAGCACTGTTGTTGTGACTGACCTGCTCTGGGACTACAGGGCCATAGCACTGAGTGCACTATTGACAAACTCTGTCTCAGTAAGTAACACAGTAGGAAAAAATTGCCTCGAAATGATCGACTCTGTTTCTGCACGTGACTCCAGAAGCTGAACACGGTGATTACCACCGACTTAAGTTGTCTCCATGCGTGACTCCAGACCCACAGCACTGTGGCTACCATTGACCTACTGTGAATCTACACGTGACTCCATTCCACAAAACTGCAGTTACGACTCGTCTGATCTGTCTCTGTATGTAACTCCAAACCCACAGCCCTGTGTGTACCACAAAAGATTTACAAGTTCACCGTCACTTTTGGCGGGTTTGCGTTGAGCATTAGTCTCAAGAGGCCGATTCTTTCTGTTCCCTGGAGCTGATTGGTGTTCTTATACAAGTTTAAATTATCATGATGGGCATGGATAGGTTGCAAAGTGTTTGCCTTTTTTCTCTGGGAGGCGAGACCAAAGGAAAGAGACTCTGTTTCAGGCTGACAGCGAAACGATTTAAACGAGACCTGAGGGCATCTTCCTTTTACCTAGAGGATGGCGCATGCACGAAATGAACTGCCGGAGGATTTGTAAAAGACTTTAAAAATTATAAAATTTAAAAGGCATTTGGTTGTGGATTTGAATCCGAAGCATTAATGGGGCAAATGCTGCCAAATGTTATTCGATAAATTTCGGATGACTTTTCGGCATGTTCGAGTTGGAGCAAAACAAAGTTTTTTAACTGCATCATTCCATGACGCTAGACTCACCGCACTGTGAATGCCAATGGCATACTCTGTCTCTACATCTGACTCCAGAAACATCTCATCGTATTTTCCCCGACCTGCTCATCATTAAATGTGACTGCAGACCAACAAGACTGAGTGTTGCTCTGATCTGCTCTGTCTGCAAATGTGATTCTATCCGCTGCACTGTTGTTACCACTGATACAGGACACAGAACTGCACAGCACACTAATGGGCCCATCAGCTTATAATGTTGTGCCGAACATGAAACCAAGCGGAACTAATCTCTTTTGTCTGTCCTTACTTCATATCTCTAAATTCCTCACATATTCATGTGTTTATCTAAACATCCCCAAAGTGCCATAACCGCGACTGTCTCCACCACCATCCCTGCCAATACATTTCAGACTCCTATCACATTCTGTTTTACACACTTGCCCACCACGTCTCCTGTTACGTTCACCCTCACCTTCTGCATCTTAACATAGAGCTTTTCTATTCTGGGGAAAAGATTCTGTGTGTTAAATCCATCTCGTCACCTAATTTATTTTACAGACATCTATCTCGTCTATTCTCAGTCCCTTCTCTTCAAGAGAAAACAATATGAGATTTTGCTCACCTCTCCTTATCGATCAAATCTGTAATCCAAGCAGCATCTTGTTAAATCTCATCTGTACCTCGCCAAAGCAACCACATCCTTCGTGTCATGTGCCTACCACAATTGAACGTGGCACTCTAAGTGTGGTCTCACCAAAGTCCTACAAAGCTGCAACATGACATATTGAACTTTGAACCCATTTCCCTGACCAATCAAGGCAAGCACACCATATGACTAATTTACCACCAATCTTCTTGCATGGCCACTTTCAGGGAGCAAACATCATGAATCCCAAGTTCCTTCTATACATCAATGCTGTTATGTGTGCTGCTATGAACTGTATGCTTTTCCATCAGGTTTGATCTCCAAAATTGCCGCACCTCATACTCATCCAGCTTAAACTATATCTTCCATTACTCTGCCAATATCTGCAACTGGTATACATCCCCAGTATCCTTTGACAAAAGTCTGCATTATCCCCAACTCCACCGATCTTTGTATTGCCTGCAAACGTACTCACCTACTCATGTAATTTTAATCTAATTCATTTACAGACAATGGAAAATCGTAGAGGTCCTAGTACGGATCTTTTGAGAAAACCATATGTCACGGACCTCCAGCCGGAAAGGCACCGTTCCACCATTATTCTCTGCCTTCTATGGACAACCCAATTGTCAATCCAAGTCCCGTTGGAGTACATTCATCTTAATTTTCAGAATCAGTCTTCCATGTGGGTTCTTGTCGAAAGCCTTACTAAAGTCCATGTAAGCAAATCCTCTTGTTCACCCTTATCAATCACCTTTGAGACCTTGTCAGATAGATCAATTAAGTTAGTGAGACATGACCTGCAATGCACAAAGTTATGTTGACTGCGCCTAATTATGTCATGCTTTTCCATAGTGCGTAATTCCTATTCGTAAGAATTCACTCCAATAGTTTCCCACCACTGATGTGAGATTTATTGGCTGATAGTTTCATGGATTATCCCTACTTCTCTTCTTGAATAGGCGAAAACATAGCCGACTCACCAATCCTCCGGGATCTCTTAGTTGGTTCGAGAGGACAACTTTCTTGGTCAACGCCTGAGCAATCGCCTCACTCACCTCCCTCAATAAACTGGAATAGCTATCATCAGGCCTTGGGAAGCTATCTGCATTAATATTCTTCAACGCCACCACGTTCTTGTTCTTTAATGTTCTATCCTATAAGCATGTTCCACACATATCTCACTATCCTCCATGTCGTCTTACGGAGAGAATGATGATGCAAATTATTCACTTTGGTACTCAAACATCCTCTGCCTCCAAGCATAAGTGTCATCCTGTATTCTTGAGTGGTCCAACTTTCTCCGGAGTTATACTTCTGTTCTTAATATATGTACAGGACGCTTCCGGATTCTCTTTAACTTGAATTGTCAAGGACATTTCATGGCCCCTTTCTTGACCTCTTGTTCCCCGCTTGAGTACTTACTTGCTTTCCAAAAAGTGTTCACTGGCACGGACAATATTAGCTTCCTAAAACTTACTCATGCATATTTTTCTCTTTTGAAGAAATTCACAGCCACCTTCGTTTTCATATTTCACTTTCCTTGCTATGTTTGTCCGTTCACCTTACTGGAACATGTCGGTCTGGAACTCTCCACACCAGATCTTCACAAATTGTTTAAATGTTGCCTTGCCCGATAACTCCGTCTCCCAATTGAAGCTCCTTAGCTCCTGTCTCGTGCTGATGTAAATTGCTTTCCACCAATTTTGTACCGAACCGAAACTCCTGACTTCTCCCTGTTCATAGCCATCTTAAAACTGAACGACCTGTGATGACTGTTTTCAAAAGGATCTCCCACTGAAAGCTCAGTCACTTCTCCAGGCTCATTAGCCAATACAAGTTCCACCATGGCCCCTCTGCCAGTTGGCCTATCCACATACTGTTTCACGAAACACACTTACATGCATTTAAGGAAATCCTCTTTGTTTCACTGTCTTGCTGTAAGGGAGTGCCAATGAATATTGGGGAAGTTAAAGTCACCCATTATGAAAATTCTTTTGTTATCGAATTTTTCCATAATCAGCCACATATTTGTTCCCATTTGCTGTTGGAATTCTTACGTTAGAATCCTGGCAGATTGTTTGCACCCACCTAACTTTTCAGCTCTCCCCTTCTTGCCTCAATGGACGTGCCCTTCTCATTTCCTCACAGAGTGATAATGTAATATTCTGTCTGATTAGTAAAGCAACTCCTCCATATCTTTTTCCTTCTTCTCTCTCTCGGCTAAACCAACGAAATGCTGGAGCCTTTGCAGTCCCTCTCTCAACCACGTGTCTGCAGTGGGCACAACATCTTAGTCTTACGTACTGATCCAGGCTCGACGCTCATTTGTCTTACCGGTTCAACTCCTTGTATTGATGTAAACACACCTTAGATCATGAGTGCTGTTGTGTTCATTCACCCGTCTCTTCTTGTCCTTTCTTTCTGATTCACTGGTGTTAACATCTGCCTTCCTGTCAATCTCTCCACTTGTTGTCCTGCTGCTGTAATTGCATTCCCTGCCACTCTAGTTTAAGCGCTCCCATGTAGTACGAGCGAAAGTTGCAGCGAGGATATTGGTTACTCTCCATTTTCGGAGCAATCAGTGCCTCTTTCACAGTTCACCCTGGCAGCAGAAAAGCTTCCACTGATACAAGATCCAAAAAAGCCATGCCCTTGCATCAGTTTCTTCTCCCTGTTTTCATCTCCCCTATCTTTCAATTCCTTGCAATACCAAAAAGTGACCCTGGCAGCTATTCAGAGATTAATATTGTTGAGGTCCTGCTCTTCAGCCTCTTTCTAACTCCCTCTCCTCATTCTGCCGCATCTGTAGTGGCTCCTTGTATAACTCCAGGCTCACAACCTCTGAACTGCTCTGTTTCTACATGGTTCTGAAAAACAGCATGATGGTCAATCCTAATCTGATCTACCTGTGCATATGATTCGATCCTCACAACACTCTTTATACCATTGGCCTGTTCTTTTTTATCTGCATGTGGACCCATTCCCACAGGTTAAATTCATATTAACCAGAGTCGTGGCGCTGTTGTTACCGCTGTCTTTCCCTGCAATTGATTACAGACCGTCAATACTATGGCTCCCAGTGACCTGCTTTGTTTCTGCAGATGACTTCAGACTCACATTGCCGTGGTTATCACTGACCTGTTTCATTTCCAACAGTAACTCCACTTGCATAACATTATTATTATTACTGTTCTTCTATGACTGTACATCTGGGCTCAGTCTTATGGTATTGTGACTAACACTAACACTGTCTTCACAAGTTCATCCACACCCACAGCCTTATTATTATCACCGACTTCCTCTGCCACTGCATGAGCCTGTCAATCTATTTTTGTGATGATTGAAGAAGTGACGCGACTTGAGTTCTCTCAGTTGTATACCAGCAAGCAGCGCACATTCTCCCTCCTGCTACTTCCCAGTCGCCTCCAAACTCCCATCCAGTCCTCGAGCTGGGAGACTGAAACATTGGAGATCGGAAAACTGCCCACTGAATGCAAAATCACGTTCCCCTTCCCCAAAGAGAATAGTGGAGACCGAGCCAATTGCATTGTCTGCGGGCTGCTGTTGGTGTCTGTTCGATCAGAGATTCAGAACGGCTAGGATATTACCTTCGACGCCATTCCAGATCTTATGCTTTTCAATTCCCAGTTGTGTCGCTCATTAGACTGTTGGGAGCAGTTGTTTCTGTTGACTCTTTCTTAATCCTCATAAACCTCTTCACATGAAACAGGCCTGCACAATATTGTCTCTGCTCCAATGAAAACAATCCGTTTAAATCCAGCCTCTCACCGAAGCTAAAATATTCCATTGAACAGAGAAGCGAACAGCACAGGAACAAACCCTTCTGAATATGTCTGTGAAGACAAGTGTACTATTCCAACCTAATCCTATCTGTCTTCACAAGATCCATAAAGCTGTACACATTGCCGGTTCTTCCATCTATCTAACTACCTGACAATTTGGCTATTCTAACCAAGTCCACCACTTTCTTTAGCAATACTTTCCAGACATTTGCAACTCTCTCTGTTAAACAAAAACAGTGTCATGCTTATCATTTTAACATGTCCGCCCACCTTAAACCATTGCCCAATAAATTTCCAACCTGGATAAAAGAGTCCGGTTCGGTAACCTATCCAAGCCCATCATCGTTTTATATACTACCTTCAAATCTCCTCTCAGCTTCAAAACCCGTGCACGAACAATCCAAATATTGTCAAAAGGCTGTTGATAACCAGTCGTCTCTGATCCAACATCCTTGTAAACATCTTTCCCTGCCTCTCCAAAGCGTATACATCCTTGCTATGGTGTGGCGACCTGAACTGCAAACGATCCTCCAGTTGTGGCCACAGCAAAGACCCACATGCCAGCTAAGCTACGGCAGTGTAAAGACCATCAATGCATAAGCCCCTTTTTCTGACAACTTCCTTCCTTCCTGACATTGTGTTAAGACATTGAAATGAAAATGAAGTGAGACATGGAAAATCAATGTTTGCAATATCACCCAGTTTTATTCACGTAGTTTAGAAAAACAGTGGGCCAGTGATCGTTCAGTTGAAACAATAACATGAAGCTGAAATGATGAGATGACAGAACTCTCCAATCAGAAACGCAGATGAGTTCCAGTGTTGAATGTTGCTCTTTCCTTCTTCGATTTCACAAACGTACGCAACACACTTGTAAGATGGGGCACATTCCTTCAACTCTCGTTGAAATACCCTTCTGACATGGTACGCGGCTGCAGTAACTCCCTTCTAATATACATGAACATATTGGCACTGGGAGAGCGAATTAAAAGAAAAACAAAGATTCGTTTATGATAACAGTCAGATGCGATAGGACATCCACCTGCCACTGTCTCAGATACACAATGCCAGTACAATGCAGATTTCACCCTTGCTGTTCGAACCAGACATTCATGGAGTTGTAAGGGTGCATATTGCTTGAACTGTGTTCCAATAATTGTTCGTGAAAATCAGAACTGTGTGCAGCTCTCCACGTCCAGCCCCATATTGGTACAGTCTACTGACAACTGAGAAGTGCCTTCTCACTGTGAGGCATTGAGGTGAGGAATTGTGAGGTACTCAAGCAGCTTGCCTTCAGGGAGGGAAAATGCATCGACAATTTTGGCGAGCGTAAGAATGGAACGATCCCAA
Organism: Hemiscyllium ocellatum; assembly: GCF_020745735.1. Classification (NCBI taxonomy): domain Eukaryota; kingdom Metazoa; phylum Chordata; class Chondrichthyes; order Orectolobiformes; family Hemiscylliidae; genus Hemiscyllium; species Hemiscyllium ocellatum. The sequence goes on from NW_026867575.1 coordinate 752,199, forward strand.
AGTCAATAGCCACTTGTAACTTATTTACCCAGAGAGGTGCTTGGATTTGGAATGCGTTGCCTTGGAGAGTGGAAGAGGCTGATTCCACAGCAGGTTTCAAAAGAGAACTGAATGTGGAGTTCAATGGAATGAATTTAGATGGGATATCAAAATAATACTGGCGAATGGGGCTAGCTGGACAGCACTTTCTAACATCAGAACATACACGATCGTAAGAGTGTCCTACTTATAGAACTGTACAATTTTATGATGATTATGTGACAAAGACATCAACAGGTCTCGGTAAGGAAGTATGCTTCAAGACAGGGACTAAATGAGATTGGTGTCTGTGAGTCGGTACACGACCTCAGAGAACAGACCTCTTGAGTCATGATCAATAATGCCAGATCACTAATAAAGCGTCGAGAATAGAATTCCCACTTGGCGAAATTCAGATCTCACGACGTTTTTCAACCTGCATCCATTTGCAGACACTGGAGAAGAAATTGGTTGTGCCGAAGGCGGCCGTTTAGCCAGTCAAACTCCCTCTTCGATTTGATGATTCAGTGCTGATGTTTGACACGGGATGGATTTTTTTTAATAAAATCGTACGTCATCAGTTCATAACCCAAGAGGTTTATTTGAAAGTGCAACCGGGGAGGGCTGCTCCTTTGTTGTGTATCTCGTGGAGTAAGATTCTGGGACACAGAAACATTTAGTACAAAATATCAATATGTCATACACATATGCAATATATTAAACAAACAGAGATTGCTGTTCAGTCTTTTGTCTTTTAGAATGGAGCTGCAGGTTCAGATTCCTTAATATGTAAATCCCAGAACTTCTTTCAAGTTTTATCCCCGAGATAATTAAAGGTTGTATTTAAAGATAAGCCACCCCAGCGACGTTTGTGTGTTTCTGTGTGCATGTGAGGGAGAGAGGTTGAAGAGAGTGTGTGTGTGTGTGTGTGTGTGTGTGTGTGTGTGTGTGTGTGTGTGTGTGTGTGTGTGTGTGCACGTATGTGTGTGTGAGTCTGCGTATCTGCACATATGTGTCTGAAAAAGTGTGTGTATCTGCAAGAAGGTCTGCGTAAGTATGTTCGAATGGAAATCGGTGTGTGCATCTGGTGTCATGACTGAGCTGATCATCTCCACATCCCTTTCCTACAAATCTCGGATAATTGCTCCATTCTCATCCTGACTGAAAATCTGTCACCCTCACCCATAAATATACTGAATGAAAATGCACTCATGCTGAAGAATTTCACCGTTTCAAAGCCTTCAAAAGAAGATAACCTTCATCTATGCCGACTTAAATGGGCTACACTTTATTCAGAGCTGATGCTCTCTGGTCCACAATTCTTGCACAATGGTAAACAACATCTCCTGTTCTCCACTGAATATTTTTTTTCTAAGAGTCTTTCATGTTTCAGCAAGCTGAGATCTCATTCTTCTCAACTCCCACAAATATTATCCTGACCTACTCAATCTCTCCATAGCTGATGTCAGTTCCGTGTTCTTCTCTGGATTGCCTCAAATTCTGCTCAGATTGGAAGCAAAGAAATGGTTGAGGAGCTGAGTGAGTAATTTGCATCAGTCTTTGCCATGAAAAGGACGAGTAACATCGTTGCGGGGTAGGGTGGACACCAGAAATTAGTATGGTGGCCAGCAACAAGGAGAACGTGCTGAAAAAAATGGAAAATTTGGAAGTGTACAAATTACCTGATAAAGATGGGCTACATCCCACGGTTCTGAAGCAGGTGAGTGAAGAGATAGTGGAACCGTCAATAGTGATTTTTGTGGTGTCACTAAATTCAGGGCGACTCGTAGAATACTGGAAGCTTACTAATGTTAAACCCTGTTTCAGAAGGGAATAGGGAGAAAGACAGGAAATTACAGAATGAAAAGCCTGACTTCAGTCAATGGTCAGATGTTGGCATCCAGTGTGAAGGGTGGGAATTCTGAATACTTAGAAATGCACCATAAAAGAGGGCAAACTCAGTATTGTTTTGTCAAGGGGACTCTTAAATTTTTTTGACGGGGCATAGAGAAGGTTAGACCAAGGAGAGCCATTCGAAGTTGTCTCTCTCCACTTCCAGAAGGTTTTTAATAAGAAACTGAAGGAAGCAACATAGTGGGAAACGGTCCGATGTTGCTAAACGCCAGGTACGAGAATGAATAGTAGATTGACTGGCAGAACGCAGAGTGTGGGATAAAAATAGAAAAGAAACCCCTGGCCAGTGGTTTCCACAAAGGTCAGGGACTACAGCTTTTCACTTCATATATTAGCGATCAACATGAAACAATTAAGCGTATTCTGGCTAAGTTTGAAGACGAGACAATGGTAAGTAGAGGGGATGGTAAAATTGATGAGACATGGGGGATTCAAGCAGGTTTAGAGATTAGGAGAACGGGTAGAAGTATGGACTATTTTCTAAATTGGTTGAAAATTCAGAAATCTGAAGTTCAAGGGGACTTAGAGTCGTGGTCTATGATCCTCTTCAGGAAAACGTGCAAGTTGAGTCGGTAATCAGAAACGCAACGAGAATGTTGTCAAGCGTCTCGAACGACGTGAACAAAGACGCACGGATGTACATCTGAGGCACTGTAAGTCTGGTCATTCCACGGTTGGAGTATTGTGCACAGGTTTTGACTCCATATCTCAGGAATGATGTATTGGCTCTGCTGCGGTCTGGAAGGTGTTCACAAGAGTCATTCGAGGAATGAAAGGCTGAACATTTAAGGAAGGTTTGCGTACTCTAGGATTGAACTCGATGGAGTTCAGAATTGTCACTTATCTCTGACTCAAACTTTCAGAATTCTGAAAGTCCTGGACAAAATGGAATTTGGAAGGTGTTTCCATTGGCAGAAAAAAAAAACAAGGAATCGAGGAGTCAGACTTTGAGTGAAGGGAAGAACTCTTATCATAGAGATAAACAGAAATATTTCGAGATAAGGAGTGTTGAATCTATGGGATTTATTGCCACAGAAGTTCATGGAACCAGGTCATTGAGTCCATATAAGATTGACATAGTTAGATTCTTGGTTGCGACGGTGATCAAAGTTTACAGGAAGAAGCGTGAAAATGGGATTGAAAACTCGACCTGCCGTGTTTGAATGGCAGAGCACTCTCGCTGGGCGAAATGGCCCATTTTCTGCTCCTGTGGTCTTCCAAACTTATGATCTATCCTCACATAAGATGCCCACTGTTACTTATAGTATTCCACCAGTGCTTTGACGTGTGTCTTATTCAGTCTTAGCAAAACGTCCTGACCTTTACATACCAAACTCATGGAACAGCTGTGAACGTATTTTTGAACAAACCTGGGGGAGCTGTTTTGGTATCACCCTGTTCAGCGATGTGGTTTCACGCATCTTGAGTAAGTACGGACTGAAACCAGGCCTTCCCGGCTTGCAGCTGGGACATTTCCATTGCAATAATACAGCTGGCTGTCTTTGAGATACAGCATGTGGATGTGACTACTGAGATGACTGGGAATAGCTACTTGGTCGTCAATACGTATAATAAGAAAAAGAAATCAGCCGTACAATTTCTGCACCCAGTGGGAATTCCACTCAGTGTTTTACTGTGTGGATTTCTTTCTCTTCCAAGATGACAAAAATAGTATTTGCCGACGGGATGGAAACACACGAGACACACAGATGACCGCTCCCATCGAAAGAACACATCAGGTACTGTTCCTAGCCATGCTTCCCATGTTTTTCCAAAGCGGAGATAAAAAAAACCTCTGCAACTAAGACAAAAAGTAGAACTTACCAATTGTGGTGGCTTCAATAAATACCAGAGTTCCAAGTAGGAATAACAGTGTCGCCCACATCATCGTTGTGGTTATGAGAGAAGAAACGGTCATCCTCTCTTTATGGGTTCACAGCTTACACTGGTGGTATCAAATATTGATACAATGGCGTCTGGCTGCACTTTACGTTCTAATAAGGTGTAGATTACTAACTCAAACTGACAGTAACTGGAATGAAAAATTGGAAATATCTCCTTAACGCTTACTTCATAAAGCGAGCAGAGTTAAGGGCCTGATTAATGAGTGAACTGTCGAGGATTGAAGTCAATTTTTCACAAGTATGTAGGTGCAGGAATAGGCGATTTGGCACAATGAGTCTGTTCAGCTACTCAGTAAGATAATGTCTAATTTGAAAGACAACACCATATACAAGGCCTGGGACCATATTCCTTGCTCCTCTGCCTCAATGAAAATTATCAATCTCAAATTTAAATGTAACATTTGAATTAGCATCGATAACCATTTGACGGTGTGACTTTCAAACCTCCAGAACTGTTTCAGTGTAGAAGTGGGTTCTGCCAACTTCCCTGCATTGCCTGACCCTCGTTCTCAGACTATAATGTGGGCATCTCTGGTTGTGGGCAAACATTGAATGCCCAACCTCAGTTGTCTCTGTGAGGATGTGGTGGTTAACTACCTTCTTGATTCGAAGTAATCCATATGTTGCAGTTTACCCACAATGACCCGAGGGCGGGAAATCCGTGATTTTGTACCAGCATATATTTGACTTCAACGTCATCTTGTGCAGATTGTTTGTCCTTATATATCTTGTCTTTCCCTGTTAGTAATCCGAACCTTTGATTACATCTCCCAATCCCTTCCTCATTCTGTGAGATTTCAAGCCTAAATAAAGAACGTTGAACAGTACAAAACAGTAAAGGATTTGGTCCTCGGTGTTGTGCCAGCGTTTTATCCTACTCTAAGATCAGGCAAACCGACATACCTTTCATTGCAAAGATAGAGTTAAAATCCCCACTGTGTGGAAACAAATCATTTAACCAACATATCCACATTGGACGTCTAAGGAATATCTCATCCACACCCATGAATCTACATTTCCCCTGCCTAACCTTCCTGACCTACACATCCGTGACCACTAATGGCAATTTAACATGACCAATTCACCTCACCTGCTCATATTTGTGACTCTGAAAGGAAACCAGAGGATTGCAAGCACGCATAAAAGGGGAAAACGTGCAAACTCCACAAAGTCATTCCAGTGAGGATGGTATCGAACCCAGGTCAGTGGTGCTGTGTAGCAGAAGAGCTAACGTGCTAATGGACTAGTCGCTTCAAATATATGATTTTATTACCACTGTTGACAGCATATTCCACACACCCACCACTGCCTGTGTAAACAAACCAGCTCTCGCATCTTCTATGATCATTCCTCCAAAGAGCATAACTATTCCTCCTCGTGATAGACATGAACGCTATGGGCAAAACTCTGTTCATCGATTCTATCTATGATTCTCAACATACTGTGCAAGGAAAAACCGTCACCTCTCATACATCATCGCTCAAATGAGAAAAGTCATTACTTGCCTCAAACTTCCTTCATAAGATATGCCCTCCAGTCCAGGCAATATCCTGGGAAGACCTCTCTGCACTTTCTGTCAATTTTTCTTTTAATGAGGCGATCAGACTGAATGCAATGTCCCAAGAGTGGTCTTACCCGGGGTCTATAGAGCTGCAGTATAACCGCACAGCTGTTAAACTCAATCTCCATGATAATGAACGTGGAAAGATCGTACACCACCGTAACAAATCTACCAACTTGGATGGCAACTTTGGTGGATCTATAGACATGGTTCCCTCTGTTCCTCGGCGTTGTCAGAAATTCTGTACTTTGCATTAATATTCGACCTTCCAAAGTGAATCACTTCACACTTTTGCAGGATGAACTTCATCTCCTACTTATCAGCCAATGTCTCCATCCTTCTAAGGTCCCGTTGCAATCTACAACGGCCCTCCACACTATCCACGACACCACCAAACTTCATGCCATTCGCAAACTTATGAACCCACCTTCAATTCCTCACTAAAGTCATTGATAAAAATCACGAAGAACAGAGGTACCAGAACGTATCCCTGCGGAACACCAGTGTCACCGAAATCCCGGCTGTAACCTTTCCATTTACTATCATTCTCCATTTTCTATGTGCCAGCCAATTCTTCTCTTTATCCCGATTCTCCGTATTTTCTGAATAAGCCTAAAATGGAGAACTTTCTCAAACGCCTTGTGAAATTCCATATTCGCCACACCTACTGCTCGACCTTTATTAACATGTGGTTTCAAATCCTCAAAGAATTTAATAAGGATTGTGAGGTATGACCTGCACTCACAAAGGTATACTGACCATGTATAATAAAACTGCGATTTTCAAGTAATCATAAATCCTGTCTCTCAGAAAATTCTACAAAATTTTGCCCATTCCCGACATAAGATTAGCTAGTCTGTAATTCTCAGAAACATCCGAATATCCTTTCCTGAATCAGTGAATAACATGTGCCACACTCCAACGATGTGGCACTAAACCAGTACACAGTAATGACGCGAAGATCATGGTCTGAGGCAAACTCTTGCATGGCTTCCTGTAATATCCTAGAGTCCATTCTGTTATCCCAAGGGATTCCTGTATTCTTGCATTTTTCAAAATATTCAGCACAACCTCCTTCCTAATATCAACGGATCGTTTATATGAATTTGTTTCATGCTGTCGCCAGAAACGTCAAGGGCGCCATCTGTCGTGAATACTGAATCAAGGTATTTATAAATGACTTCCTCTGAGTCCAGGCGGAAGTTCCCTCCACAAGCCCTGATCGACCCGAACTCACAGTGGCCATCCTCTTCTCCCTTATATAAGTGCAGAGTGCTTTCGAGTTCGCCTTAAAACTAGGCTCTTTTGTTTTTTTTCTGCTCCCGTCTTGCTCTCCTAGGTCCGCGCTTCAGGTCTTTGTAAACTTCTGAAACCCTGACTGATCATTGCTAGCTCAACCTTAAGTAAACTTCCTTCTCCTTTATGACAAGACGTTCCATTATCCTCGTCACACAAGTTTCTTTCAAACTAACATTCCTTCCTTGTCGCAACTGCACAAACCTATCCAGCGCTATTAGCTGGAGCTTCAGAAGCAACCTTCATGTTTCTGTAGTGCATTTTCCTGTGAACATCTGTTCCCATTTAGGAGCCTCAATTGCAGACTGATAGAATTGTAAACACCCCACCCCGAATTACATACCTTCTCAAACCGTTTGTTCCTAAATTCTCCATGAGAACCGTAAACGTCTGGGAGTTGTGATCACTGTCGCTGATCAGCACTCCCACTGGCGACCTGAAAACCTGGTATACCTCATTGCCAGATACCAAATCCATTGTGGCCTCCCCTCTTTCCGATCTATCCACAGTTTGAGTCAGGAATGCTTTCTGAACATGCCCCACAACAACTGCTCCATCCAAACCGTTTGAAATAAATAGATTCCAAACAATATTATGGATTTTAAGACACCCACGATAACAATCCTGCTACGTCGGCATCTTTCCAAAATCTGACTCCCAGTCCCTTCCCCGTGCCTCTGTTGCTGTTGGGGTGACAGCAGAAAACCCCCTATAAAACGACTGTTCTTTTGCTGTTTCTGACTTCCAACCAGACTGAGTCTGGAGCCAACCCTCCTCCACGATCTTCCTTTCTGCAGCTATGATATTATCGCTGATTAGCAATGCCCCTCCCCCACCTATTTTACAGAAAACGTCCATTCTGTTTTGAAACGTCTAAACCCAGGAACATCCAATACCACTCCTGCCTTTTGATATCCAAGTCTCTGTAATGACCACAACATGACAGGTAGAAGTATTGATCTACATTCTGGGTTGCTCACATTTATTCTTGCTACTTGTAATAAAATAGCCACAATTAAACCCATCACAATGACTGCACCTTTGCTCCATCAAGTGATAGCCCCTTCTCAGAAATTCTCTGCAGGATGTGTCTTTCACTACAAGACCTAGCGCACCATCTCTTCCATGCCCCCTGATTATCTAGTTTGAACCCTCCCAAAGAACTCCAGCAAACCTCACGCAGAGGGTGTTATTGTCCCTCCAGTTCAGGTGCACCCGCACTTCTTTTACAGTTCCCATCTCTCCAGAATGTACCCAATACAATTCGGAAATTACTGCAAAGAGTCTACTCCGCCATTTAATCCTGGGCAATAAGCTTCTCATTATCGTTTTTCCGCTTAGCCCCCCAGCCCCCCACCCCCTTCCCCCCCAATAAAGTTTGATCCTATTGTAATCTAAAATCCATCTATCTCAGTCTTAAAAGTTCTCAACGACCTGACTTCAACAACCGTCTGTGACAATGAGTTCCATACATTCATCAATATCTGATTGAAGAAATTTCTCCTTGGCTCGGTTCCTAAAGGGTTTCTCTTTACTCTCATGGTGTCTTGTCGGGTTTTATTAACTCGTACAAATGGAAACATCTTTATAGTATGCAGTCTGACCTGGCCATTCAATATTCCGCGCATGCCCTTTTGGGAATCTGAATGCAATTCTTCAAATAGCCATCTCTTTGGCTTCCTATGCGATTGGGGAAAATAATCAGCAGTTTGATTCAGTGAAATGCAAAGTGAAATTTGGACAGAGTCTCTGAGATGCCAAGGTATTTTGGTGGAACAAGCCGCAGAAATATCAGAATGTGAGTATGGATGCGAATGATTTAAAACACTCATGGATTTGACCTGTCCTGTTCCATATTCATAGGAATGAGGGCTCTGTCATTGTCTTATTGTTGGTCTGTTCTGTTCAGAACAACTCATCTCCTGGGAGTTAGGATGGACCTTGTCCTGAATATCTCCTTACAATACTTGGCATGTCAGCCAGGAAGATGTGTCATAGGGAAAAAAAAGGTCAGAGAAAGTATTGTGTGAAGTAGCATCCGGAAACAATAAGTTCAAATCGATGTTCAGAGAATCGACAATTCAACCAGGCAGCTGTAGTTCGAGAATGAAAGAGAAACACACACAATCTCTCTCTCTCTCTCTCTCTCTCTCTCTCACACACACACACACACACACACACCACACACCACACACACACACACACACACACACACACACACAGACAGACACACACACACACACACACACACACCTGCACACAGTTTGAGTGCAATAAAGACTTCGTCTGAGCGACAAAGAGACGGATGGAGAGAGTGTCATCGAGGCAGAGAGGCACGGACCGTAAAAAAGGAAGTATGACAGATAGAAAGAAAAGTAGGATGTTTGGCAGAGAGACAAGCGAAAGGGTAAGAGTCAGGCACACACAGAAAGTCACAGATGAAAGAGAGGCAGGGACAGTGAGAGGCATAATGTGCAAGGGAGTGAATTAAATTGTTCCACAACAAGTGAGAGTGAGACAAGAGACAGTGAGTGAGACAATGTGCGTCACTGTGGCAAGCAACAGTGAGAGAGATGAAACAACGATGTCTGCATATAACGAAATAAACAGAGAAGCAGAGAGTGCGATTGACAGAAAGAATGACTTCGAGACAGAGTGAAAGGCAAAGAGAGAATGAGTGATCTCTGGGTGAGATGCAAAAAAGTGTGCGAGAAATGAGGGAGTGGAGGCAGTGACATAACAACGGAGGAAGATACAGCAGCATAGATTCCACGTTTTAAAAGGTCTTGCCTTCACTCTCAGGCTGTGCCTTCGGTTCCTATTCTCCCCTGTCAACGGAAACATCGTCCCAACATCACTTGGACCAGACCATTTAGTTTCAGCTTATAGACCGCCGAGATTCTAAATACAAATCTTGGAATAGCCATCTCTCTGATAGCTTGTGGGATTACGGAAAATGAACAGCAATTTGATCCATTGAAGGAGGTAATGAAATTTGGACAGATTCTCTGAAATGCTGATGCAGTGAGATGGTGCAAGCGCGGGATTTGTCGGAAGTCGAGTCCAGATATCAATGATTTGAAGCGGTCATGGATACAGACTGAAGAGTACCATACAACCAGGAACGTATTGTTATGTATCCGTTGGGTTCAGAGCAACTCAGCTCTGGGGAGTTAGAACGGACCTTGTATAGAATCGGTCCTCAAAACACCTGCTGGCTTAACACCATCCCCAAGACAAACCCTCAAACACAGCACGTTCACTTTGGAGTAAAGAAGGAGAGGCAGTGGATTTCACCTGGAGTGTGTCAGGAACATATTCCATTGTAAATAAAAGTTGGAGAATATGCAATAGGAGCAAAATTCCGAATCTGAAGCTGCAAATCGCTGTGAAGAGAATCGAGACAGAAACCAGAAAGCTTCAGTGAGAGTGTCAGCGAGACAGACAGAGGCAAATCAGAGATTGAGAGCAAGAGTGTTTGTGTTTGAACGGCAGAGAGAGGAGTGGAGAGAGAGTGAGAGAGGGGAGAGGGACGGACAGTGAAACCGTCACAAAGAATGTCACATATACAAGTGAGGCAGTGGGAGTGAGAAAATGAAAGACACTGCGTCAGATTGTTACATAGTGAGTGAGACGAAGACGAAACAAAACAAGTGAGACAGCGTAAGAGTAACAAGTGATGCAAAGAGATGAGACAATGGGAGAGGTAAATTGAAATCAATATAGTACCAGCCATAGTGAGAGTGACAGAAATAATGACAGCGAGACAGAATGGACGACAAATAGAGATTGAGCAGTATATCAATGAAAGACAATATATGAAATAAAGTGTGAGGGAAACGAAGGATTGAAAGACAGACAGCGAGGGACATAGAAACAGAGTAAGATATAAATGGGGACATTGAGAGAGTGACTGGGACAATAGAATGACAGAAACGGTGATAATTATGAAAATGTCATTGAACTTAGAGTTGCCATGCTGATGTTCTGAGGCAAAAGCTTCAAAATACACCATTCCCAGATGCAGCTCCCGAGCATCCCGTCTCCACAGGTTCTGAAGGTTCTGCTCAGACTCTCTAACATATCGACCTTTACCATTCTGTTGTATTCTTCTTTTATTGTTGTCCAGTGCCCTCTTAAAAAAATAATATCTGTGAACTGATTGTGCAAGCCCTCAATTTTGATTGTGAATTCCATTATTTCAGGTAATGTTAACATTGTTCTGAGTAATTCTACAAAATGTTATTTAATGTTTGTTAAAAGCTGATGGACTAAGTTCAACAAATATTTGACCAATTAAAAATGTCCTTTACTGTTTAGAATCATGGAGTCATACTTATGTACAGCATAAAAACAGAAACTTCCATGCAACCCATTCATGCCGACAAGATATCACAATCCAAACTAGTCCCACTTGCCAGCAACCAGCCAATATCCCTCCAAACACTTCATATTCATATATCCATCCAAATGCCTCTTAAATGTTGCAACTGTACCAGCCACCACCACTTCATCCGACAGCTCATTCCATGCATGTGTCACTGTCTGCGTGAAAATTCTGCCCCGGACATTTATTTTATATCTTTCTCCTCTTACACTAAACCTATGCCATCTAGTTCTGGACTCGCCAACCTTAGGAAAAATGCTTTGTCTATTTACCCTACCTATTCCGCTCATAATTTTGTAAACCTCTAATCAGGTCACCTCTCAGCCTCCGACGCTACAGTGAAAACAGTGTTCAGACCCTTCCTCTCGCTCAAATCCTCCAAATCTGGCAACATCCTTGTAAATCTTGACTGAACCCTTTCAAGTTTCACAACATCTTTCCCATAGGAAGGAGATCGAAATTACACGCAATATTCCAACACTGGCTTGAACAATGCCCTGTCCAGTCGCAACATGACCTCTCAACTCCTGTACTCAGTACTCTGACCAATAAAGGAAAGCATACCAAACGCCTTCCTCACTAACCTATCAACCGGCGACTCCACTTTCAAGGAGCTATGAACCTGCACTTCAAGGTCTCTTTGTTCAGCAACACTCCCGAGGACCTTACCATTAAGTTTATTAAGCCTTGCTAAGGTTTGCTTTCTCAAAAGGCAACACCACATTTATCTATATGAAACGTCATCTGCCAATTCTCAGCACATTGGCCAATCTGGTCAAGATCCTGTTGAAATCTGACGTAACCCTCTTCACTGTTCATGAAACCTACAATTTTGGTGTCATCTTATGCTCTCATCCAAGTCATTTTTTATAAATGACAAAACGTAAAAGACACAGCACCGATCCTTGTGGCACTCCACTGGTCACGGGCCTCCTGTCTGCAAAACAACCCTCCACCACCACCCTCTGTCGTCTACATTTGTACCAGTTCTGTATCCAAATGGTTCGTTCTCCCTGTATTCCGTGAGATCTAAACTTGTTAATCAGTCTCCCATGGGGAACCATGTCGAACACCTTGCAGCAGTCCATGCAGATCACATCTACCGCTCTGCCCTCATCAATCCTTTTTTTACACCCTCGAAAACTCAATGAATTTTGTGAGACATGATTTCCCACGCACAAAGCCATGTTGACTTTCCCAAATCAGCTCTTGCCTTTCCAAATACATGCACATCCTGTCCCTCAGCATTCCCTCCAACAAATTGCCAACCACCGACGTCAGGCTCACTGGCCTACAGTTCCCTGGCTTGCCCTTACTACCCTTCTTAAACAGTAGTACAGTAAATACTGATGCAAAATACTCATTTAGTATCTCCCCTATTTTCTGCGGCTCCACACAAAGGCGGCCTTGTTGATCTTTGAGGTGCCCTACTCTGTCCCTCCTTCTTCTTTTGTCCTTTATGTATTTGTAAAAAGTCTTTGGATTCTCCTTAACTATATTTGCTAAAGCTATCTCATGACCCTTTTGCCCTCCTGATTTCCTTCTTAAGTATACTTCGTTTATACTCTTCTAAGGATTAACTCGGTCTATCCTGTCTGTAAATTACATATGCTTCTGTCTTTTTTTCTGAATCAAACCCCCAATTTCTTTAGTGTCGAGTTTTCACTATACCTACCAGCCTTTCCTTTAACCTGAACCGGAGTTCACTTTCTCAGGATTCTCGTTCTCTCATTTCTGAAGGCTTCCCGTTTTCCAGCCGTCCCTTTATCTGCGAACATCTTCCCCAATCAGCTTTCAAAAGGTCTCCCCTAATACTGTCAAAATTGCCCTTGCTCCAATTTAAAATATCAACTATTAGATAGGGTCTATTCTTTTCCATCATTATTTTAAATTTGATAGAATTATGGTCGCTGGCCTCAAAGCGCTCACGCGCTGACACCTCAGCCAGCTGCCCTGCATTATTTCCCAAACGTAGGTGAGGTTTTGCACATCCTCTCGTAGGTACATTTACATACTGAATCAGAATATATTCTTGTACACACTTGACAAATTCCTCTCCATCTAAGCCCTTAACACTGTGGCAGTCCCAGTCTATGATTGGAAAGTTAAAATCCCCTTCCATAACCACCCTATTATTCTTACAGATAGTTGAGATCTCGTTACAAGTTTGTTTCTCAATTTCGCTCTGACTATGAGGGGATCTATAATACAATTCCAATAAGGTTATCATCCCTTCCTAATTTCTCAGTTCCACCTAAATAACTTCCCTAGTTTTATTTCTGGGAACATCCTCCCTCAGCACAGCTCCAATGTTATCCCTGATCAAAAATACCACTCACCCCCTCTTTTGCCTCGCTTTCTATCCATCTTGAATCCTGAAACATGAACCTGCAAGTCTTGCCCATCCCTGATTCATGTTTCTGTAATTGCTGTGATATCCCAGTCCCAATTTCCTAACCATGCCATGACTCAATCTGTGTTCCCTGTTCGGCTACTTGCATTGAAGTAAATTGATCTCTTTGTTCACTATCTCCCTGGGATCTACGTCCCCACCTTACTAATTTAAATCCTCACGAGCAGCTCGAACAAATTTCCTTCTAAGTGTATTAGACCCCTTCCAATTTATCTACAATCCGTCTTTCTTGGACAGGTCACTTCGACCACAAAAGAGATTCCAATGATCCAAAAATGCGAATCCTTCTCCCATACACCAGCTCCTCAGCCGTGCATTCTTCTGCTAGATCCTCCTATTCCTGCGCTGAACAGATCGTAGCACCCGGAGTAACTTTCTGTAATATTCCTTCAGAATCTCAACCTTTTAAATTCCTATGTCATTGGTTCCAATGTGGACATTGACCTGTTGCTGGCCCCTCCCACCCGTGAGAACATTCTGCATCGTCTCTGACGCATCCTTGATCCTGCCACCAGGGAAGCAACACACCATTCTGCTTTATCTCTGCTGGCCACAGAAGCATCTGTCTGTACCTCGGACGAGAGAATCCCCTAACACAATGGATCTCTTGGGACCCTACGTACCCCGCGCTGCATTCGAGCCTGTCTCAATATCAGAAACTTGGCTGTTCCTGCTACGTTTCCCTGAGAATCCATCACCGCCTACATTTTCCAAAATAGCATAGCTACTGGAAATGAGTATATCCACAAAAGACTCCTACACTAGCTGCCTATCTCACTTAACCTTCGTGGAGTTAGGCCATCTATGTGACTGTATCTGAGACTTCGCCCCTTCCTATAACTTCCATCCATCACACAATGTTTCTGTTGCAAATTCTTCATTGTTTCTAACTGTCTCTCCAACGCATCTATTCAATCTGATAAGATTTGCACCCAACAGCATTTTCCGCTGCTTTACGCTGATATTTTCGGGAAAAAACGCAAGATTTATGGACATAAATAACGTTCAAAATGCCTACTGTCTGTAATGCTGAAAGAAATGTAAACTTGTCCAACTCTGTCAGCAATGTGAATTACTGCCAATAAAAGTATTCACAATCCCGAACAATGAAGATTGCACATTGGAGAAGAGCATGCACATATTAGTTGATGATATTGGACAGGGCAATTTGGGAAAGACAGGGATGGATATGAGCTCGAGGGACACCATGTTCGATAAAACACAATATTTAATATTTTTTAAATAATTTGCTGTCTTCGATGTCAGACTGGTTTTACCATCGGGAATTTTTCGTTCAGAGATAAATTAAACGTGCGATGGTTGACATTTGTGCGAAGTGCCCTGTGGTTGAAAATTGCAGTGGTGTGTGCGTATTAGTGTTGATCTCGGATCGTTCCATGTGGAATTCCATCGTTGAATATGGAATTCCTTCTGTATTAAACAACGTTTGGTTGTATATTTGACCAAGAGATTCTCCCCATCCCTCACTGTCAGATTAATGAATGTATTGACTGTGAGATTCTGATGCTGGACATGCACTGATCACGAGATTCATTCTGTCTCTGAATCATACTCTCTGTTAGTATGTATTCTGTCGTTAAAATTCTTCCATAATGTACGTAAGTTCGAGATTCACTCAGCACTCAGGTCACTGTGATTCTTTGCATGCTTGATGAATTATGTCCATACGTTTAATTTTACTGGATGGGACTTGGAATTCCATCTTCAATACTTCAATACAAATGGGAGAAGGGAATAAACAAAATTAGTGTCTGCAAATGACAGGATGCTGCACAGTTACCATGCAAAAGTTAACAAAACTAAAGAAAATAAAGGCAGAGGTTACAATCTGGGTTACTGTGTATTGTCGTTTTCACTGTTTACAAGATACTCAATAACTATCAGATTAGGCGTGAATTCTGCCAGATTACACAACATTACCTCGAAGATGGCTGATGTCACACGGTTCAAAACTATCTTTTTTCCAGCAAGTGATCCTGGATTAAGGCAGACCAGTTCATGGGAGTCGCAAAAATGCCGATTCAGTCCTATTTCCGTGTGAAAACACTTATGAAGCTTTTCACTGCCATCTCTGATTGAAACGAAAAACTCACCATGTCTGTTTCCGATGTACAATCTTGATGGGGATGACAAATTCCAATAAACGGAATGATTTTCAATTTGAAAATCTAATCCAGTGTCATGTTTTCATTATTTAAATGAAATCATGAGACAAGCCTGCCCAGTGAATTGAATCCTAAACGCCCATGATACAGCTGAGGTTACTGATCATTGTGAGGACGAGGAGCAAACATTGAAGCTTTGAAATTTTGGCGTGTAGATCAGATATTGAATCTTTCATTTGCAAATGACTGGTTGGCGAAGTCCATTCTGATATTTAACTGCACTTATGGGTCTGATCAGCTGCGTTTGCATTCAGTTCTGTCGGATTGAGAGTACGAGGATGACAGCGACCTGTTCCCAGTGTGCACTGATTTCGCTTCGTTTTGTGATTACAATTTGTCAAATTTATTGATACCAAATTAAGAAGTTTGTTGAATTACCGATATTCTCTCAAATTTCAATTCACCCCGATCTGCATGACACCATATTTTATTAACTGCATGAGTTTGGAAGCATGCACTGGCATGAATATATCTGGGGCGATTAAATATCTTCCTTTTTGCCCTCCGGAAACCATGTGCTGTCTGCAGGAGATTTCATCAAAAATTATTCGAGAATCAGTCAGAGGGGCAGAGAAGGTGGATAGTAGTTCACAGCATAATACAAAGTGACGGTTCCAAAGACACACACACACATACACACACACACACATAGACACTCGTCCAAACACACACACAGACACAAACACACACACTCACACAGACACACACGTGCACGCGCACACACAAACATACAAACACACAGACACACTCACACTCTTAAGCAGTCAAAAACAAACAGAAAAAACGCAAAGAAACACACCCACACACACACACACACACACACACACACACACACACACACACACACACACACACACACACACAACAGATTTAAGAAGAATTGTGATTGGACTGACATCCCTTAGAGCCGAATGTGCCCATGAGGAGAAATGTTTCTGCTCCTTCTGCAACAAGGAAATATCTTAACTTTGGCCATCATTCGTGACACCGAGTATTTACCTGGAACTATATGCAGGTACCTCTGCGTGAACCCATTTTTTCAGAAGTTGAGATGGCTTTTATTGCACATTACCTCTTTTTAAATCTCCATCATTGATTCGGATGAAAATGTACACGGCATATGTAATAGTTCGCTCATGCCAATAAAAAAATGGATGCATCGTGGACCGTGAGGACGTTTATCAGAATTTGCAGCTGGACCTTGATCAGCACGGAGGTGGGCCGAGAAATGGCAAACAGAGGTTAATACAGATAAACTTGAGGTTTTGCATTTTGAAATAAACAACGTTCAGAGTTTCATGGTGAATGGTCAGACTTTAAGGAGTGTAGTGCAACAGAGTGAACTTGGAGTTGAGTCACAAGTTGACCTAAAGTGAAGTTAGAGGTGGACGGGCAGGGAAGCAAAATTTCGGCACAATGGGCTTCATCAGTCAAGGTTTTGGGAATTGAAGTTGCAAAACTATGTTGCAATTGTACAGGATGTTGACGAGTCGGCAGTTGAAGATTTGTGTTCAGTTTTGGCCGCTTTGCTATCGGAAGGATGGTATTAAGCTGGAAAAATGCAGAATAAACATTTACGAATGTTGTCCAAACTCAATCGCCTGAGTTTTCAGAGATTTTGGTCCAGCTAGGGCTTTTTCATGAGAGTGTACTACACTGAGGAGTTATCTTGAAGATCACGAGAAGCATGGATAGCGGGAATGCTCTCAATATTGTTCCCAGGCTTTGCGAATCGAGGAATGTAGGGAACCCGTTTAAAGTTCGAGTGGAAAACGTAAAAAGGGAAACTGAGATCTGCTTTTTAGACAGAGGATTGTACGCATATGAAGTGGTTGAGGTGGGTACGTTAACAACATGTATACATCATTTGGACAAATACCTGGATGGGAAATTGGAGTGAATTGACTAGTTGCAAGGACTTGGGCTCAGTGCAGTTGGATGTTTTCATTTGCAAGGACCAGTTTGCAAGCCCTGTCTCCATTCTGTAAACTCTGCCGCTCTGACTCTTTTGCAGAGACCCCATTGAACAGCGGTGCACAATACAACACAATCATTGGTACACGCATGAATAAACAAGATAGACACACACATATAGAAGCACACAACAACATATATAAAAACAGATGCATGCAATCATAGCCGTGGACAAGTAGATAAAGAAAGAGACTGATAAACACACACATAAAGACACCCCGCTCCACACACACACACGCACGCACACACAAACACAAATGGTAAATAACACTTCCCAGAAACATCAAAATATAAAAACTTAAACAGCACACGCATATACGTAAACAGAGGCATACATATTAACATATACACTAACACGTATGGTGAATCACCAACACACACACGCACACGCACATGCACATACACACACACGTGCATGCTTGCACGGACACTGGCAGGGAGGGTGCAAGTAGATGGCAGATTCTATATATCGTGGATACATGTGAGGTTACCACTTGAGTAGCAAATTTAGGCAGGTCGATCATATATTAATGGCAGTAAATTTGGAAAACATGACATTCAACAAGAATGTGATGTCGTTGTTTTCAATATGAGGTTTTTAATTTTTGTGTGGGGTCCGTGTATTCAGTGTGGGGTCCGGGAGTTCCGTGTCAGGGCCGCATATTAAATGTAAGGTCCTCCTATTCAGTGTGAGCAACTGAGAGACAGTCCTTTCAAAATGGCACATATCACGGTTCATTACCCCTTAATCGTACCGAAATATTCAGCCAAAATAGATTGTATGCCCATTCGCCACCTGTATCGCCAGATCTATACCATGAAACGTCTGTGAATTTAGACGCAGGTGATCAAGCAATGCAGTTTTGTTTATGTCCTGAAACCTGGGGGAGTGGCATTGACGGGGGGATTGACATATGTCAGTGGTAACGGCACCTGAACCTTTTCTGGAATGACTGAATTGGGATTAGTCTCTCTTGGAGGTTTGGAGACTGTCATATTGGCTAACATCTCTCTGAGACCGAGATTGAACTTTAGAGAAGCATGTCAGACACCAGATGCAGCATGTGTGTCCCGGGTTTGTCTTGGATGAGAAAGAAGTATGGGACAGTTCCAATCAGGTTGGCATCTGTTACGGAGAAGGCCAGACGCCCTCCAAATATTTTAAGATGACACACCAGAGCAGCACAATCTTTCTGAGGAGAATGGACAGTGGAAATGCCAGGAGTCGTGTGGCTGGTCAAACAGGACGTTTTGAACATGACATATGAAACATAAACAGAATGAAAACAGAATTTTGAATAACTTCATGTCGTTGAAAACCCAACCGTCTCTATTGCAAGTTAACGGGGGAGCTGTTCCAATTTCGCAACATCCCTAAAATACACCACTTATCAAAAGGCAAATTTAAACTCACGTTCATATGTACAGGAGAGATTTCAGAGAGAAACCTGATGTTATAAGCACCTGTTGAAGTAAAGAACATCTTTCTGTTGAAGCTGTTTCTCTGTTACCAGGGTATTTCTAACAACCTACTAAACAATAAACATACTAGAAAATATCATGAACTGGGAGAACTTGCCAATTTCCCCCTACTGTTGAAAGTAGCCCTCTACAGACATAACAGAAACTCTGTCTTCACGATCCCTCTTCAATATAAACACGGACAACGAAACTTTGTTAAAGGGCCAGAATGGACACACACATCAGCATCACTGCTGAAAACTACAAATGGAAAACGGACGGCTGACACTGTCCATCACTCCAAAAGCCCCACCCTCAGCCTGGTGACAGACACTTTCACAAACCCAAGTCAAAATTCTGGAGGTCCCGCCCATATGGAATTATGGGTCTGCACAGAGCACACAGACTTCTTTTATTCAAGAGCACAGTCCACCACCACCTTCTCAAGGGGGACTATGGAGAGCAAAAATGTTGGCCGAACAAATGGCTTTCATGTCAAGTGAATGAATAGGAATGAAAGGTAAGTGAAATATTTCGAGAGTTCCTTCAATGTCACTGGGTCAAAATCCTCTAAGTGCCTCCTTGACGGCTTATTGTTAGTCTGCGTGCAGCACACTGACCACTGCAGTTCAAGACGGAGGTTAGCCCCATACTCTTCTCAAGGGGCACAAATAGGGATGTACGCCAAATGATGGACCAGTCAATATGCACCACATCTTGTGAATTAAAAGTAATGAAAGTGAGTGAAGACAATGATGATATGCCTTCACGGGTTACTGATCTCTGAGATGTCCTTCCTTTCTCGCCCACTATCTATGATCCTGACGCCATCTGATTGCATCACTATCGCCGAAGAATTTTCCATCACTCTGTCTTTATCCAATTTCCGACCTCACTGCGAAAATGCTATTTCACACAAACGCTTAGACATGAATGTAAGAAACCAGGATCATTACGACGACAGAGTAATGTACAGTCCTCGAGCTGACATTTGCTGAACTACATCCGAGGATATCAGTAACAAAATAGATCAAACTGAGGTTCTTTCGATCTATCTGTGCTGGCGATTTTCTTTTCACACTTTATTAATTGCTCTCTCCTTCCTCATTAATGTCTCTGTCGCTGTTTCTATCTTGAACGCCGTTAGTTTTATTCCCTCACCTATGTCACACAATATATGTGTCACTCTCTGTAAAGTCTTCATTCAAACACTCTTTCACTCTCATTGCCCAATCTCTCTTTCTCGAATTCTTTTTTCAAAATATCTCTTTCATTACTCTTTTATCTCCCTTTTTTCATCTTGAACCCCTTCATCTTCTTTCACTGTCCCTCATTAATCATTCTCTCACGCACACTTCTCTCTTCATTCTCTGCTCTGCAATACACTCTAACACATTTATCTCCTTTCTCTCTGCCACTCGTTATTCTCTACACCTGTATTTTGCTTTCTAACCCGTTTATTTTCCTTCTGCTTAACTCATTATTCTCTTTAACACATTAATCTTCTGTCTCTGAGGCCCTCATTACGGTTTGCACCTCACTTTCTCTGCAATACCTGTATTTACTACATTTTGTCTCCTCCACCTCTTCTGTTTATCTTGCAATCTCCATTATTCTTCTTTCTTCCTTCCTCATCATTCCCTCGACCTTTATATCATGCGCTCTCTCTCAGTCATTTAAGGTTTCTTCTGGAAGTCTTAACTTTTATCTTGGCTGCACTTCGTGCTACAGTGTCAATCTCCAAACTCAGGAGGATCCAACTCAGCAGCAGGTCCATCCAGAAATGGTAAATGTTTTCCTTACTCTGTCAAGGGTCGTTAACATAAATTCCTGATGGATGCACCCACCTGTGGCAATTTAATTAATACTAAACCTCCCACTGACAGTGTTGACCTCCCCAAAGAACACGTGTTGCGAGGAGCAATAGCAGAGCTTACATTATGGCCCAACAAGTTCTGTATAGTCACAGTGAGATCAATGAAACAAAGGAGCCCTGTTCAACGGACTTGGAAGCTCTCTGTAGTAAGTAATCTCTCAAGCTCTGAGTTGTCGAATTGTTAAAGTGACAGTCCGGAGAGAGCAGTCAATGTTGCATCACCGTCGAAAGTAAACCACAGTGGGGTGAGATCAAGTACACTGATAAGAAATGTTCAGCTACCCCCACCCACCAACCTCCACACATGCCCCGACCACCCAAATAACCATCCCCACCTCACCCTGCGCTAAGCCAGCCGTTCCGGGTTGACGCTCCACCTGTGGCTTTTGAATTCCAGTAACAGTGTCAGGAGTTACCTCATGAGTGAGTGTATTACTTGCATCTTTCTGCATCAGTGGTGCTAAGATGAAGGTAGTCAGGAGCGTTACCAGATGTAACGATCACAACAAACTGTCCTGAGCTTCCCCATCGATGTTACGGTGAAGAAAGCACAAGAATGTCTCTACGTTCTCAGAAGGCGATGGAAATTCCTTATGTACATCAAGAAGCTTAATTTTTATTTCTCGGTGCATCATACAAAGTTCCTGCTTGTGCTTATCACAACTTGGTATGGCAACTACTTTGCCCAATATCGCAAGAAATGCCATAGAGTCATGAACATGCTCAGTGCATCAACAGATTTGTCTTCTATCCATTGACTCCGTCTGTGCTCCCTCTGCCTCGGGAAAGCAGCCAACAGAATCAAAGATCCCACACCTCACTAGGGTTATAGTATCTTTCATCCTCTTCTGACGGGCAGAAGATCTAAATGTTTTAATTCACGTATCAACAGATTCAATAACAACTTTTCACGCTCTGATAACAGCCTTTGGAAAAAACCTGCGAAAGTCAAATATTTTTTTTCTCTCTGCTGCGTGTCTGAAGCTGTGACAATGTATTCTGCACTCTTTTTTTTATCATAATGTAGTTTTATGGTGTGACTTGCCGAGATGGCACACAATACAACTTTTTTCTTTTTCATCTTATATCAGTGCATGTGCAGTGCGTGCTCAGTGTGTTTCGTTATATTCAGAATTTCTAAATTCCACTCCTTCCCAACCATGTACCTAACCCAATGCTTTTCAAAACATTGACGCTGCACCTGCCTCGAGTATTTTTTTTTGACCTCGCATTCCACATATGCACCACTTTCTGGGTGAAGAGGTTTTCCATCGGGTATTTTATAAATCTTTCCCTTATCACCTGAATCCTTTGCACACTAGTTTACCCAACCCTGGGTAAAAATACAAATTCACTCATCTCTGCCCATGTTGAATTAACACTTCTCAATATGAACATCCCTCATTCACCTACTTTCCAAGGAATAAAGTCCGACCTTGGCAATGCTTTTTTATAACTCTTGCCGACTGGTCTTGGCAACATCCTCTTCATAGAACGAGAGAAACAGGCAGAGAGACCAAACACAGAAATTCGTAAACAAGTGTTGGACTTCGGCCAGTAGGCCCATTCAATATGACGCTTGCTGATCATTTTCCCTTAGAAAGAAAGACAGAAAAGTGTCAGAACGCTCGTCCTTTTTTTCCCAAAAAGCTGTGCCTAGGCTGGAGTCCTTCATTATCTTCAGAAAGCAATAAACCAGGCCGGACTCCAATCACTCTGGTTTGGTACTGGAATGAAACGGTCCTTTGTTTATATGTTAACTGATGACACTTCAAGCTAAAGTGGTCATGTTTTAGAAATGGCCTGTGTAGTGAAATCGGAGTGGTCAGCTCTACAGCTAGCTGAGATGAGCTAAGCAATTTTAGTTCAGTCTTGAACTGCTTGGAAGATCAACTGGGAGCTGTGTGGAAACTCTCTCACTTTTCTGGCTTCAACTTCAACCTGTAAGCTCGTGCTCCATTTATACAGGTTTTTAAAGAGAGTTTGCTGTTTGGGACTGTTGTGTATAGTTGGAACAACACAATTAATTCGCGTTGTATAGGTTGAGTTCTGTAGGGAAGTATTTGTTATTTTCTTTGTGCTTTATTGTGTAATTGTGTGAATACGTTCTTATCTGTTTTAAAATATATTAATTAACCTGGCTGTCTTACTGCTGGTAACTTACTGTAATTTACAAAGTTATGGTCTGAGGCTGCCTGGTTAAGAATGTTTTGCGTCGTCAGACCTATTCTCTACCAGATTGTCGACTCTATGCGAGATTTTAAACAGCGAGTGGTAGCTGCTAGTGGCTTCATTTTGGTTGTTGGCTTGGTTGTGTAGACAAGGCTTATGATTGTAATGGATCTTTCAGTAGCCAAAGGTTTTCATGATGTCGATGCAGTGACTTTGGGAGTTTTGAAAAAAAGTGAATAAGACCGAGTTGCAAGAATTAACAGAGAAGCTGGAAATGGAACAGCCTGCTTCTGTGCAGAAAGGAGAAATAATTGCAGCAGTCATTCAGCATTCCAACCTGCGGGAGAAACCAACAGTATATACAGAGATGGCTATAATTCAATTGCAAATGAGACAGTTTGAGATAGAGGCAAGAGATAAGGAACGGTGAACAGAAATGAAACAGTTGTAGTTACGATTAAAAGCAGAATATAACGAAAAAGAGAGCAGTAAAAGAGAGAGAAACACAGAAAGCTTTTGAAATTCAAAAATTGACAGTTGAAAAGAAAAATTAGACTTCAAGGTTGGAGATAAAGGTTGAGTGTAGGCTCAGTGAGGAAGAGAGTGAGGATGAACAAGCCCCTGGAAGCAAGAACCCGAATGAAATATTGTTTAAGCATGAACATGCATTTCCTAAACTCAATGAGAAGAATGCAGAAGCCTTTTTTGTCTCTTGTGAAAACGTGGCTAAAAAAAATGCATTGGCCAGTGCCAATGTGGGTCTTGTTGGTTCAGACAAAACTTGTAGGTATAGCTAGCGAGCTGTGCGCATCCCTATCTGTGGAGTATGAGGGGGTGAAAAAAGAAATTTTAAGTGCCTAAGAGTTTCTAACAGAAGCCTGTGGACAACGTTTCAGGAATCTAAGTAGGGACAATGCGTAAACCTACACTCAGTATGAAAGGTTCAAACAGATAGGACCGTTAAGATTTGAACAAAGCTATGATGCTCTCAGAGAGGTCACAATTTCGGAGGAAATCAATAATCCACTGACTGATAAGCAGCGAACTCCTGTGAAAGACCAGAGAGTTAAAACAGTTCGTTTATCATCTGAAGTGACTGATGACTATGAGCTGGTCGATAAAGCTCGGTTTGTCTTTTACAATCAATTTCAGTCCATGAGGGATAGAAACTGGTGAAAAGAGAAATCCTCACGTAGAAAGAAAAAGGCACATATCGTTGAAGATCAGAAGGATAACTTACCACAGGATTAAAAAAAGAACTCCATCAAAAGGACAAATAACTTAAAAGGCATCATTGTTTTCATTGTAATAAAGTTGGCCACACGAAATCACAGTGTTGTTGGGATCGGAGAAAGCCAGATATAGGAATATCAGACAAGCCTGGAAGGCTCGTTGGTCTAGTAACAATCAGCGAAAGTGAAGTTACACAACTTTCACAGAGTGTACAAGATGATCAGAGGTTGATTATGGAGGAAGTGCAAGATTTGCTTAAAAATATACAGGCAAGGTTAGAGAGTATTCACGTAGACCAAAGGTAATAAGTAGAGGGCTGATAATATTGAGGGACACAGGATCCTCTCAGTCTGTAATGCTGATGGATGTGGAGAGATGCACTCCTGAGAGATTATTGCCAGAAAAGGTACTGGCAACAGGAATTCTGCAATAGGAAACTGAGACAAAATGTGCTCAGTTACGTGAAGTGTCTCTGGAGAGACCAGAGAAGTGTGGAGACATTGTGGTGGCAACATTGGACAGACTCAGCTCCAGGAATATGATTTATCCTTATATGTGATAGAGCTGGTTCACCAATTGGGAGTAAGTTAACGGTGTAGAAAGAGACTTTCAACATAGTTTTGGCATGACAACATTTCAGTATTTATATTACCAGCAAGTTTTCTGAGACAATTGTACACACAAATCACAACAAGCTGACATGTTTGGAAAAATGTAAGGTCAAAATTCAAGACTTTTTTTAATGGAGTGTGTTGTAGCAAGCCATTCACGTTCAGAACTGAGCACGTGACAACGCGCGAAAACATGATTTCTGATGCGTTATGAAAACTCGACTGAGATAAGGAAGTGCACCACGGCCTGAATTTGCATACGGTTGTGCATATTTGTATGTTTACACTCAGAAATTTGTATTTTTATGTGTTCAGACTAACCGTGTTGTGAAAGGTTAAAAAAGAAACCATCTTTTGAAGTTGATGGTTCATTTTGTAAGTGGGTAGGTGTCAGAAAGCTACTTTTCTTTATTCATCAAAAATGTTCCGTGGCTCAGGAACACTCTGGCGTTGATTTTTTTTTTATGGGCAGCAATAAACCAGGCCGGGTTTCGTTCAGTCAGATTTGGTACAGAGATGAAAATGATTTTGAGAAGCTTTCTGTTTATATGTAAATAGATCAGACTTCAGACCAAAGTGGTCATATTTTGGAAGTGACCTGATTTCTTGAAGGGGAGTGGTCAGATCTCTAGGTAGCTGAGCTGAGCTAAGCAGATTTAGTTCATTCTTGAACTGGTTGGAAGTTGAACAAGGAGCTGTGTAGAAACTCTCTCTCTCTCTCGTGCCATTCAACTTCAACCTGTAAGCATGTGTTCTATTTATCCCGATTTGTAAAGTGAGTTGGGACTGTTGTGTCTATTCGGAAATGCATAATTTAGTTGAGTTGGATAGGATGAGTTCTGTAGGGATTCTTTAATCTGCTCTATGTGGTTCTTTGTGTAATTTTGTGAATAAATGTTTGGCTGCCTTAATGTGTAGTACTCAACCTTAGTCTGGGTAAATTTCAATGCACACTTACCGAAACCAATTACAAAGTTATGATCTGTGGTTGCCTGCTTAAAAATATTGTGAATAGTCTGGCCTAGTTCGTAACAAAAGGAACCGGATGAAACTTGAAATTCATAGTGAGTGCTGACAACACTTGTTGGTTTGTTCTGACAACATTTGCAGAGTTTTAACAGGCTGGTTCGGCATGTGGTATCTGATGGAACAACCTATTGCCGTAATTCATCCTAACATCGAAAAGTGCAACTCAAAGTGCGGGCTTCAAGCTAATTTTAAAACGCGTAAATGCAGGGAGATCCACTCGAACACGTTGAGTTTTGGCTCAGCCACATTAACCGAATGGATCTGGAAGGAAATTGTCTTTCTGATCTGGATGGGCAACACACTGGTGTCAGCGTTTTCTGAGTATGGACATTGGTCAGTGGGTGACTGTTGGCTCTTGTTGGGGATTTACATCTTTGACAGGAGGGCTGAAGAAATGGGGACAGTAAAGTATAAATACGCGGTGCAGTGTGCAAAGTTGGGGATATAATTCAGCCTTGAGAGTGGAAAACATATTCCCATCTCTCCTGCAGCCTAAATCAAACAACTCCTTCCTGGCTTGCATGGAAGGAGGAAGGAGAATCCAGAATCCTATGTCCAATAAGCTCTCTCTTTGGAATAGAGACTGGTTCGACCCCGGCCCCAGAGGGAATTTCGCAGTTACCGGTGAACCACAACACGAGCTAAGAGACACAAGCCTGTCACAGTCGCATTGGATTATTGGAGGAGAGAATGCCATTGCTCTATCCATTGCACAGGATCATTCATCAGCTGGATATGTTGGAACACGCCGCTGCAATGAATGGAATTTGAAACAGAACCTTCTGATTCAGAGACAAATAAATTGGGAAATATCCAGGGCAACTCAGCAGCTCTGTAGGCACCTGCATACACTCAATTCCCAATATCTGTGTGGGTTTGCACCCGGTTTTACAGTTTCCTCTCACAGACCAAAAATGTGCAGCTTTGGTGAATTGGCCTTGCTAAATATTCCATAGAGCTCAGGGATTTGTTGGGGAGATGCATTAGCCAGGAGAAATGTAAGTTTGTAGGATAGCGGACTGCATCTAGGTGTGATACTCTTCTGAAGTTTGGAATGGGCCAATTGGGTCGAAAATCTGTTTCCTCACTTTCGGGATTCTATGAAAACAGGGTGTATGTTTCGCAGTCACATTCAAAAACAAAATCTGCTCCCAGCTCCACGGAAGCTCACAAACAACAGTGTCCCATGTGCATGATGAACTGCAGGGTTTCTCCAAACCTCCCTGGAGATCTCCTCACAAGTCAAGGTGAGATGAATTGTCAGAGGTCTGTTAAGGGATGCTCTGACATGATTATGCCTGAGGCATATGCCCTGCCATGATTTTAGAGATTGTTAATGTATTAAGTTCCATTGAAGCAACATGTATGCCGGGATTTTACCTTCACGATCTGTCCAGTTTCTGCTCTATTTGGCAAAATAACTATATCCAACAACGGAACTGTGTTCTCAGTGAAGGCAACATTTTATCTTCACCAGACTGAGGGATCTGTATTCCTACTAATGATGATGTGGATAGATGTATTTGAGGCAAGAAAATTGTAAGAACGAATGCAAGGACGATATTCCCCTTTTTGCAGTTTCCCTTGCCAGGAAGATTTTGGCGTTCAAACCTCGGATAATTCGAATAATCATCGGAGAAACCGAGACTTTCAAGGTGGAGGCGATTCAAGTTCGAAAGGTATAATGGGTTAGCGGGGATGGATTCTCACTAGTGGTTTATTATTGTTGTTTAACATTGTAGAGGACAAGACCATCAGCTGAAGGAGGGTTGTAGGTGGGAACCAGCAGGAAAATTCATTTATCATATCTTCCAATACGACAGGGCCTCCCTGCGGGTTGTGATGGATGCATATGGCTGAACGATGTGACTCTGTGAGGCTAGCGCTGTTGGAACTACAAGTTTTGAATGATCCTTTCTGATTTTTACTATGACCTTCCATCCTTCTGATCAAATGTGTGAAAAAATAACTAGGTCATGGACAACAGGCAATGCAACGAATTTTATTGATACAATTCAGAAAGCAGCAGGTCAAGTGTCATTAGATCCACACAATAGATCACAGTCAATTTACAGAAATCAATTGGTCTGTCTCACGTTTTTCTCTTTAGATTCATTTTGTTTCACACCGATTTTCTCTTGCAGCAGTATCCTCCGATGACACACATGCCTATTACCGGGATTTCATGCTGAAGACAACGGGATTGTTTACAGAATCCTTTCACAAATGCACAAGCTTTGAATAAACCTATTAAAGAGAAAGGGATTGTACAGTGATGTCCACAGTAAAACAATTAACACTCAATATGTCACTAAATCAATTAATATGACATCCAGAAACTTATCTAGTGAAGCGAGAGTGATTCAATCGAGGAGGTGGACACCTGAGCTTTGCATAGTATTATCAGTGTGGACTTACCAAGAGGTGTACTGCAACCAATGCAGTCAGTGCTGTGTTATGAAGGGATAAAGAGACTAAAACTGTCCTGTTTCTCCCAATGTAGTCACTGGCAGAGGACTGTGCACTGCCCTGCAACTGGTTCCGAACTGAGAGATGTGGAGCCCAGAACCATGTACAGTGTGGTCATACAAAGGCAGATTGAACCATCTCTATGTACAGCGAAAAAGGTGTAGAATAATGAAGGACTATGGAGACAATGTCCTATCCCAGTGTGGACTAAATAAGGTATAACAGAGTGATAAGAAGAATATGAAGCTTCACAGAGGTATCGCGTTGTCATACTCAAAGAGGTCAATGCCATCCCTTCATTGTTCCAAGTAACATCCTACCAAGGTTCAGAGGGACCAGAACTGCCCAAAGTGCTCCCAGTGTGACTTAGTCAATGGATATGTGAAATAACTCTTCGAATTGTGTTTTCTTTCAAACAGGAAGAAAAAAATACAGAAGGAGATACACTAAAGCAGGTTACCAAGCACTTTTCGATTAGATTCCCTACAGTGTAGAAACAGACCCTTCGGCCCAACAAGTCCACCTCGACACGCCGAAGAGTAACCCACCCAGACAAATTTCCCCCTGACTAATGCACCGAGCACTAGAATGGCCAATCCACCTGACCTGCACATCTTTGGACTGTGGGAGAAAAATCGGACTATCCAGAGGAAACCCACGCAGACACGGGGAGAATGTACAAACTCCACACAGAGAGTCGCCAGAGACTGGAATCGAACAGGCACCCTGACGCTTTGAGTCCTCAGTGCGAACCACTGAACAGTCGTGTCGCCCAATTGTCGATTCTTTTGTTTTAAGTACTGCTTTCGAGAATACGTTGTGTTTGTACTGAGTGTATTCCACAACCCAGGGCTAAGGCAGCTGAATAAAATGCAAGCAACGAGTCACTGCATAATCTCTTAGAAGTCATCAGAATTAGAGTGATATTGGCACCCAGAAGCGTTACCCGTACTGGAGGATATTGCAGAGTTCAGAAGCGTGGGAGTGGGGGAGGGTGTCGCAAAAGAGATTTTTAGTTGTCCTTTTCAAAGTGGAAACGAAGCTGCTGAGAACAGCTTATTCGTGAATAGTTTTTGAGGGTCGATAATCAGCAAATTAATTTAAAATTTCCTCGGAAATTTTCCAAAATGGGATAATAACTTCATACAGAGGAGGTGGGGATGGGAATTCAGCCTGATTGAAATAAGTTAAAAAATCAGTTAAAATTCAATTGCAAACCAGCACACGCTTAAGGGGCTGTTGGTGTTCTAGTCCGTTTTCAAATAAATGTACTAACCAGTAAACAAAAGCCTTGGTCTGGGTTCTCCATCCACAATGCTTGGCTCGACAAGCACCAGAACTATTTGCAGCAAAACCAGTGATTTCATCTTTCTCTATAATGTCTCTCAGAGTCACGAAGAGCTGACTGTAACAGGGAGGCACTTTATACCAAATGAGACGCTGTTCTGTAATTAATAACCGGAGATCAAGGTTGAAGATTGGATCCACGTTGTGTTCATTATAACATCTCAGGTGAAATGTAACTGAAATTAAAGGTTAAGCGTTTCTGTCAATCAGTCATTTATTAGTGAACAGAGAGGTCCAACTGTATAGTTGTTGACATCATGAAGGTTCACAGGAAATGCTCAAACTGGGCAAGCTAAGTAAACCATCGTTCCTGCGCTGGCTCTTTTCAGTTCTCCGAACAAAGAGCTAGCTGTGACACACTGGACAGAATGGCTTACCGTTTTCTTTATTTTTATGTTTTGTTCGTTTCACACCCGTGAACCTTACTCCTAAATCCAACAAAGCAACACTGTGTGCTGATGCTTTTGTGAACAATGTCATATTACATTGAAAACAACCAAACCGACGTGAATTCCTGAGAAACAATTGATTGACAAAGACGCTTAATCGTTCATTCAAGTTATATTTGGTCTTAATGAAATGTCTTTAAAATGAGCACAACTTGAATACAATTATCAACGTAAACATAACATATGATTTGTCTTTTGTGCACATCAGCGACGAGCTTCTGATTATTAAAGAACAGTCTGGAAGTTCAGATTTAGTACCTGCTCCAAGTTGCTGCTGCTCTTGGTGAGGGAACTGTCCATTTAACAGTTCCAACGTGGGGCCAACTGCAATGAATCCGGGATCATTATCAAGTATTTTGTGCTCAGCACGTTTGCAATTCACATCTGTTCTCTGGCAAATCACTGTTTCTATGAGAAGTAGAGGAATGAATGAAAATGTTGCTGCATTGTCTCAATTGATGATCGGCCCTGTGGTGGTGCAGCTTATTGCTGTTGTGCCTTTGGTTGACCTTGCTGGGCATGAACATATCATACCGTACACTCTCGGTAGGAACATCCTGGGAAGGAAAAGAGACCATTCAGATACTCACGCCTGTGCAAATGCAATATCATGTCGATTGACATACTTTTATGTCGTTTGACTTCCTCACTCTTCTCAGAACCAGAAAACCATAAGCTGTCACAGCAAAAATTAAGTTATTTGACCCATGGAGTCTGTTCCACCATTCAGTCAGAGCTAGTAAGTATCGATCTCCATGCTCCCACTTTCTTTGATCCCCTCAATACCCAACTACCTACGTATCTCAATTTTTTAAATGTAATATTGCGACATGGAGATGAATCCTTCTGCAATTAACCCAAACACCCAGAAAAGCTCACTTCGTCACGGTAGTCTGTTAAAATATGATTAACAGAGAACTTGCAAATTCAACCAGATATCGAAAAGAAATCCGACAACTGATGCAGAATTCACTGTGGTTTCTGGAAGACCGTTTCAAACTTCTATGATCTCTTGCGTGTAGACACTCTTCTCAACTTCTCTCCTGAGCACTCTGCCTCTAAAAGTCATACTCTGTCCCCTATTCGAAAATATCAAATCAGCAGGATAAATGCATATTAATACACCTTTACTCCTTCCCATCACACCACCGCCCCGTTGATTGCTTAAAGGTTTCCATCAGATGTCTGATCTTCTAAATTCTAGAGGCAAAAAGCTTAATTTGTTTAACCATCATAACTTAACATTGAAGGGCAGGTATTATTTTTGTAATACGATGTTGTACTCCCTCCATCGCCAACGTGTCCTTCCTATCACGTCGTGCTCAGATCTCTTCATGCCACGATGAGTTTCCGCAACTGGGGAAATAGAGTCCTGTCGATTGTCCTATCTTAAAGAAGTTTAAGTGCATCCAGACATTCGGACATTGATTTGAAAGAAATATTAACATTTGAGGAATGCTCAGTCAAGTATCAACGCATTTCAGAACAAAGAAGTAGTGGCTATTTTTGGAAATGCATATCAGGACAGGGCTTATTCCGTTATTGGATAAGGTTC
Organism: Hemiscyllium ocellatum; assembly: GCF_020745735.1. Taxonomy (NCBI): domain Eukaryota; kingdom Metazoa; phylum Chordata; class Chondrichthyes; order Orectolobiformes; family Hemiscylliidae; genus Hemiscyllium; species Hemiscyllium ocellatum. Next base: position 784,054 of record NW_026867575.1, read on the forward strand.
TTGGGAGTTTTCCTGAACAAAAAGACCTTTGGGAGCAAGATACATACTTCCTTTAAAGTGGGGTGGTAGATAGGCTGAATGAAACATAACTCGTAGAACACAGAACATATAACCATACAAAGCCAGGTAAGGTGCTTCAGCCGACGATAGTGTGCCGAACATTTATCCTGTGTCAGTTAAAACTAGCTTACATACTCTTAATTTTACAGTCATCCATGTGCCTATCCAAAAGTTGCATTCGTGACCATATTGTGTCTGACTGTAGCATCACTCCTGGCAGTGCATCCCACGCACCCACCGCTCTGTGAGTAAAGAACTTACCTCTGACATCTCCACTAAACCTTCCTATAATCAACTTAAAGTTGTTATCCCTCGTGATAGGCTTTTCTGAACTGGGTAAGTGTCTTTGGCTATCAACTCTATCTATGTCTCTCATTAGCGAGTCCAACGTTATTAAGAGACCTCTCATTCTCCTTCAGTTCAATGAGAAAAACTCTCACTCCCTCAAACTTTCCTCAGAAGACATGCATTCTACTCCAGGAAACGTCCTGGTATATCTTATCTGCGCCCTCTCTAAAGCTTATACATCCCTCCGAGACCAGAACTGATTACAGTATTCTAAGAAAAGTGAAGTAGACGTTTGGCATGGTTGCCTCTATTGGGCAATACATTGATTTGCGAGCTCATATCAAGGCTGCACATGACATTGGTTAGATTATTTTTGGAATGTTTTGTGCAATTCTGGTCACACTGCTGAAGGAAGGACGTTGTGAAACTTGAAAGACTTCAGATAAGATATACGATTATTTTGTCCAGTTTCACGGGTTTGAGCTTCAGCGAGAGACTAAATATGCTGGGATAGTTTTTTTAATTCCATGGAGCGTCAGACGGTCACTTATGAATTAGCGTTGGTTTACAAAATTATGAGAAATATGGATTGGGTAAAAAAGACATGGTCTTTTCTCCTGGTTGGCGGGGGGTGGGGGTGGAGGGGTTCCAGAACGAGAGGGCATAGGATTAGAGTGATAGGGGAAACTTAAAAAGGTACCTAAGGGAAACGTTTTGGCGAAGGGGGTGGTGTGTGTCAGGATGTAGCAAGCAAAGTAAGTGGTGGAGGCTGGTAAACTGCAATATTTAAAATACATCAGAAAGAGTATATGAATGGAGGTGTTTCGCGGAATATGAGCCAAGTGCTGGCAAATAGGACCAGATTAATTCAGAATATCATTGACTTTGACTTAACATTGACTTCACCAGATTCAAAATTTCACCTCCCTTGCATCATGCAAGACCGAACCCTCTATTGTGCACTGCCATCTTGATCTGACCTACCTGCCCATCTTCCTTCCCAACTTTTTTTCTCTACCCAGATGACCGACCTATCACAATCATCCCCCAACGACATCCACCTCCCGTCATCCCACCGACTTTCTACCAAGCCCCGCACTCACCGGCACGTTCTCCCCATTTACATCTCAGCCGTATTCCACCTCCACACTCCTGATGAAGGGCTTATACTCAAAACATCGACTCTCCTGCTCCTCAGATACAGCAAGACATGTTGTGCTTTAACAGTGACACACTTTTTGACTCTGACTCTCCAGCATCAGCAGTCCTCACTTTATTTAGTTGTTGAAATCCTTACTGTGAAATCTCCATCACACGCCTCACTGGGAATAAATTCTTATCCTCCATTCACGAAGATCTGTGCAAATCTCCACCTATCGCCTTCATATCTAGCTTCCGCCAATGTCAACCCCACACTTCAATTCAACTCTCAGCCTCCTTCCCCCATTCACAACCTCCTTATTGAAATGCCTGAAACATCGTCCATCTGCATGACAATCTGTGCTTTGAAACGGAAATATCTATCATTAAGAGACCTAACTTTACGGTAATTCGTCCAAATACCTTGAAATTCAGTCCATTCATGACAGACATTACCGCCATGAGAAAAAAAAAGTGGCTGGCTATCCACATCTCTTTTGGCCTCAACCTCTTGGACACCTACATCGAGTGACATCTCATCATCCTCCCTCTAATTAGAAAATGCCGAGCAGCCTCAAACATTCTGTTAACGATATGCCTTCCATTCCAGTCAGCAACCTGAAACATCTCCACTGCATCTTCTCTAAAGCATGTACATGATTCCTGTGATGAGGTGATGGGAACTGAACACAATAATCTAAGTGTGATACAACGAGGTCTCGATAGAGCTGCAACACAACTTTCTGGCTCTCAAACTCAATCCCCCTGTAATGACACTCAACACAATGCAGGCCTTCTTAAGAACCTTATCAATTTGGGTGGCAACTTTCAGGGATCTATGGACATGAAACCCAAGACCATAGCCAAGAATCCTGCCTTTCACACTGTATTCTGCGTTCGCATTAGGCCTTACATAATGAATAACTTCACAGTGCCATTTATTAGCCTAGTTCTGCATCCGTTACCTGTCTCCTTGCAACGTAGACCAGCGCTCCAGGGGTGAGATTTAGGGAGAGGCTTAATACACTGGGGCAATCTTCCCTGAACAAACAGAGACTGAGGCGTGACCTTATCGAGTTTAATCAAAATCATGATATGGTAAATGGGCAAGGCACTTCCCATTCCACAACGTTCATAACAATGGGGAAGGTGGCAGTTAGTTCTGATATAAAGAGGGTGAAGGGTTGCAGCTAGGGGAACATTAGATGTGATAGTGATAAGTTGAAACAGGTAGGGAGTCCTTATGATACAAAAGTGGAAAGAAAAATAGACAGATAAGGTCAGTTCAAGGAGGCGTGGAGGAGGGTAAGATTTGTACATGGTTGAGGTTGGACGTTGGGAGCTAGGGAGCGTAGTGAGGTGAATGGTGGAACTGAAAGGAGGAGGCATTACCTATCCCTCTTTCTCGGTCGTCTCTCATGTCCATTGTCCAGTCCCACCATAACCCTGTTCTCCAACTGATCACTGCATGTGTCCATCTTATTCTCAGGCCCAATCCCTCCATTCGTTTGTCTCTTTCCATGACCTTGCAACACGTTAATCTCCGTCCTCATTTGTCGATTGGTGTGCTTTCCACTTTTATTGTCATGGTCCTTCCAAACCATAATACTTCGTTGAATCTCACCTGTTATGATGAACATTTTTGACCCACTCCACTTTCATATTGGTCTATGTCCTGGTGTTCCCCTCTGTCTGAATGTCAATCAAAACGATAAACATTGACCCCGCTTACTGAGTACACTGCTACCATGTCCATGGACGACGATATTTCACTGATTGTTCTACACTACCTTTCATCGAGATTTCCTGCCTGTGTTCCATCTTTTGATTTGCTAGTCGTCACTCTACCTTCTAACCAAAACATCTTTTCCGATCCTAGCATTCTGAGCTGTTGGATTTGCCAATCATGAGCCATGTTGTACACACAAAGCCATGCTGACTGTTGCAACTCAAACCCTGTCTATTTTATCTCGCAGAATCTTTTCGGATTAATCATTCAGCATAGATGTTAGCTTTACTGGTCTGTAGTTCCATGGTTTTTAATTGCAGCCCATCTTCAAAAAGGGCCTAAACTTCCCTAACCTCCAGCCTTCCTTTCTTCCTTACAATCCAAATGAAAACAAAGGTAACTTCCAGTGAAGAACAGACAGAACATCGTGACATCACTGAACACCACGGCATCAATGTCGACTTCACCAATTTCCAAATTACCCCCGTACCTTACCCCAGTTCCAACCTTTCTTCTCAGCACAGTCCTCATGATATGTCCTACCTGCCAATCAGCCTGTCCACCTCTCCGCTCTAACGTCCCCTCTGACCTGTCACCTCCATCCTCACCCCCAATCAACAATTGTACTCTTTACTAACTTCTCCGCAGCCGCCCGCACCCGCCCACATATCTCCCCGCCTGAAAGCTCCTTGCTTCCATTCCTGGTGAAAGGATTTTTCCGAAATGTCGATATTCTGCTCCTCGGATAGATGGTGTAGTGTACAAAATCCCATGCAAGGACTGCACAAAACACTACATAGGAGATACAGAAAGACAGCTAACGATCCGCATCCATGAAAACCAACTAGCCACGAAACGACACGATCAGTTATCCTAAGTAGCTAGACACGCAGATGACAAGCAACATGAATTTGACTGGGATAACACTACCGTTATAGGGCAAGCCAAACAGAGAACAGCCAGGGAATTCCTAGAGGCATGGCACTCATGCACAGATTCTATCACAAACACATCGACCTGGACACAATATATCGGCCACTGCAGTGGACAGCTGGAACTGACAACCGGAAGCGGCAGAGAGAAACCACTATAAATTCCGGAGGAAACATCTCAGAAGCGCTTCACAGGAGGCTCCCAAGCACTGAGGATGACATCTAGACAGGGAACGAAACGTTTGCAACACAAATTCCCAGCTCAGTGAACAGAACCACAACAACCTATATAATGTATTTGCCAAAAACAGATACCCGAGCAAATTCATTAACGTATGCCTAAGGGAAAGACCACGGAACGAGGACATGCTTCAACCCAAAGGACTAGCCATACTTCCATACATCAAGAGCATTTCCAAACTGGCAGCCAGACGACTACGACCACTAGGACTCATAACAGCACACGAACCAACAGCCACTCTCAGACACTCACCAGAACGAAGGACCCGATACCCAGCATGAGCAAAACCAATGTAGTGTACAAAGTCACATGCAAGGACTGCACAGAACACTACATAGGACAAACTGGAAGACACCTAACGATCCGCATCCATGAACACCAACTAGCCACGAAACGACACGACCAGCTATCCTTAGTAGCCATGCACGCAGATGACAAGCAACATGAGATCGACTGGGACAACACTACTATAATAGGACAAGCCAAATAGAGAACAGCCAGGGAATTCCGAGAGGCATGGCACCTATCCATAGATTCAATCAATTAGCACATCGACATAGACCAATATCCCAACCACTGCAACGGACAGCTGTAACTGCCAACCGGAAGTGGCAGAGACAAACCACGATAAATGCCCGAGGAAAGATCACAGCGCTTCACAGGAGGCTCCCAAGCACTGAGGATGTCACCTAGACAGTGGACGAAACGTCTGCAACACAAATGCCCATCTCGGCGAACAGAACCACAACAACGAGCACCCGAGCTACAAATATTCTCACTTTGAACTGATGACCTGATTGGGGGAAGGGACTGGTTGGTATTACTTCTTAGACTGATTGAGGAGTGTTTCGTCTCATGTGGAAGAGTGATGGTGATCAGTGGAGTAGGGCAGTACATGCAGAAATTGAGGGAGAGTTAGAAATTAAGGCAGACACGTGTAAGGGCAAATCAGGCTTTGTAACACTGATCAAAAGAGCAGAGGACGTATTCTAAAATGCATGTGTATCAATGGGAGAAATGTAATAGTCAAGGTCAGTGAACTACAGAATTGGTGAGCACTTGTACAATGACGTTATGGTGATTACGCAATTATTGCAATTTCTTTGTTGAAAGAGAGACAGCACCAGTAGCTAGATGTCCCAGGATTGAGAAACGGTTACGGAAGGTGTGGGTGAGTTACATCCCTGCTAAAGGACTATCCATTAATAATAACTGACGGACGATACATCACAGTATTCTTGCAGCGTGGCAATCTGTGTAGAACTCAGGCATGGCAAGTGTGAAATGACAATGCTTTTGTTGAGCGACACGCCTCCTAAAATACAGCAGAGATAGAGAGTATGAGTCAGTGCTTAGATGTCACTGCATAGATGATCATGATGCTACTTAAGTCCTATAGGGTCCCAGGTTTGATTCCAGCCTCGGGCAACTGTCTGTGTTGGGTTGCACATTATACCCGTGTCTGCGTGGGTTTCCTCCCACAGTCCAATGATGTGCGGTTCAGGTGAATTGACCATGCCAAATTGTCCATACTGTGAGATGCATTAGTGAGTAGTGACCAAATATCATAATACCACAGCACATTGGCACAGAAATTAAGCGATTTAGTTTACCGAGTCAGATCTGCGATTCAAACAAGACGGATACGTTTCTCATCCCCAATCTCCCGCTTTCTCCTTGTAACCCTGGATTCCCTTGAGAAACAAGAACCTATCTATCTCTGCTAAATTGTAGTCAATTCCTAGCCTGCAGAGCGTAATTTGACAGTGGGTTCAACATATTCACCTATCTGGCTGAGGAAATATCTCCTTTTCGCCTTCTAAAAGATCTTCCATTTTCTCTTATACTGTCACCACGGGTCCTCTCCAACCACTGGTAACATTTTTCCAGCAAACACTTTGTCCAAGCCATTCGGTATCATTTTTTTTTTAGATAACGTGAGTTTTAAGATGCACACAGGTGGGGATCACTGCAGTCCTCAGGTGACGGTGTGAAATTGGGGAAAAGTGAACTAATAAATATACGACAGAAAGTGGGAAAAAATTGAAGCCGCGTGATGAGGGGAAATCCACACGTGACACTTGGAGTATTTCAACTGGCAATTGCTAAAAATTCAGAAGCAGCACTTTCCCGAGAGAATAAACTATAATGAGAAATGTTTAGCAAACAAAATGAAGGAGATTTCTGAGTATTTTCATAAATATATTTATCATACATTTACAAAATGAAAGAGAGTAACTATGAAAAACGTTAACACTCTCAAAAACAAAGGAAGGATGCCCGGTGTCGATATCGGGGGCGGGGGGTGGTGGTGGGGGGTGGAGGTGGGGTGGGCGCACCATGGCTGTGTAGTTCGCATTGCAGGCTCACAGTGCCAGGGACCTGGATTCAATAAATGTCTCCTGTATTTGTCTGTCTGGAATTTTCACATGTTCCTCCCACCATCTGAAGATGTGTACATTAGGTGAATTGGCCATACTAATTTACCCGTATTGTTCAGGGATGTGTAGGGAGAATGTGTTGTGTGCAATGTATCTTGGTGTGTCGGTGTGGTCCTGATGGGCGCAGTGGCCTGTTTCCACGCTGTAGGGATACTATGATTCTTAAAGGTACGTGAGACCCGAAATGAATACCTTGTGTCAGTATTCACTAAAAAGAAGGAACTGGTAGAAAATGATATCAGGTAACAGAGTGTCAAATTTCTTAGCCAAGTTCCGACAAAAAGGAAGAGATTTTGAGCATTTTCAAAAATGTTATCGACAGATTAATCCCCGCTCTTCATGGAATCTTTCCAAGAATATTTTGGGATGCAACATACCAAATTGATGGAGTACTGATAGATATCTTTGTATCCTCTTTGGCCAAAGACGTGGTCCCAGAGGACTGTAAAATACCCAATGTTGTCCCATTAATTAAGAAGGGTCACTGGGATAATCTTGGAAATTACAGACCTATGTGTGTCACATCAGTGGTCGGGAAATTATTGGAAAAGTTTCCAGGGACAAGATCTATGCACCTTTACAATAAAAAGGTCTTATTAGCCATAAAGAGCATGGTTTACTGCGGGGGTGGTCCTTCCTCACTCACTTGATTGAGTTTTTTTTTGCTGAGGGAATGAAGATGATTGATGAGGGCAAAGTCAATGATGTTATCTACATGGAATTCATTAAAGTATTTCACAATGTCAGGTACAGTGTTAGGGGAGATCTGGCAAGATGGATACAGATCTGGCTAAGTCATATGACGCAGAGGACAAGGGTCAATGGACGCTTCTCAGAAGGTCGGCTGCCACGATCAATGTTATACAGGGATCAGTGTTGGGATCTCTGCTGCTTGTGACGTGCGTTAATTATTCAGAGGAAAACGTGGCTGGTCCAGTTAATAAGTTTGTAGACTATATCCAGATTGATGAAGTTCTTGACGATTTTGACGAGAATGCTGGAGTTTGAGGAGCGATCTGTGAAAAATTATAAGATTGTGAATCGGATGGATATGGAACTTATGTAGCTTTATCCATGGGTGGAGGGGGCCATGTGTTCAAGGTGTGTGGGTGGTGGTGAAGTTTAAATAAGATGTACGAGTCATTTTTTTTTCTAATTCGTGTTGGTGAATCCCTCGAACGTACACTTAGAGGAGAGAGTTGAAGCAGACACAATGGCTGTACTCAGGAATCAATGGGCGAATACATGAGTCGGAAGGAATTGAGTGGTATGGGTCCTGTAAGTGAACACAGCTTTAAGATGGAAGGACAAAATGTGGCGGCTCATGATTGAATGGCAGCAAGGCCGTTCCTGTGCTGTGATCTTCTTTGTTCTTTTGTAATAATGGAGAGACAGACAGAAGTGCAAACGAGGAAGAGAGTAAGGGAAAGAGAGCGATGGAGAGATAAAGGGAGACAGAGTGAGAGAACAACTATGGAGAAAAAAGGAAGGAAAAGGTCAAAGAGCGACAAATGGCTAGAGAAAAGATATGGG
>NW_026867575.1:792430-930203 GCF_020745735.1 Hemiscyllium ocellatum
ACACAACACACACACACACACACACGCACATACATACACGCACACACACCCACACAAATACACACACAGGCTCCCACACAGAGACACAGGTATGCACATGCATTTACCGACACACACACACAAACACACACACGCACACACGAGACGTAAGGTGCAAGGACGGAGACACCACAGTCTGAAACATGCCCTTAAGATGGAGTGCTTGTACTCCTTCTGCATTCAGTAAATAATTTGTCTTTTGGCATCATTCGGAACACCACGCATTTACCCTGCAACTACATTCAAGCATTTCTGTGTGCCGCCTTTTTTGGAGAAGTTGAGATCAATTTTTTTAACATTTCTGTAACTTGCAACGTTTTCTGTGGGCCTATCACAGGTTTTAAGCGAGATATCACTGAAAACTCCTGGAGGTGATACGATGGTGCGCGACGGTCATCATTGCCCATGTCCATCTTAATCTGTTTATACTCTCTTGGATTATATTGCGAAGGACAGACGGAATTGATTTCTGTCAATAAAAAGTTTTCATTGGAAGAATGAGGCAACCGTGAAAACTGAAAAAGTCCCACTCTTTGTTGAATTCTTCTTATCGTGCAATGTCATGTGGGCTAAGCAGAGGGCATCGTTGCATGATTTCCAATACAACAAACAGAGAGAGAGAGAGAGAAAGAGAGAGCGAGAGAGAGAGAGACTTGCACCCACACATCAATGGATTAATTCTCAAAACAACAGTGAGGTGCCTCAGAGATCGGTGCTGGGCCTATTACTCTTTGTTATCAATATCATTGATTTGGATGAGAATGTATACGATATGATTAATAAGTTCGCTCATGACTGTCTTATCAATAGGAAGAAAAAGACTTACGTTGCAATGTTACGTGAATGCTCAGTTAGGGCACTTGTGACTATCAAATTAGCAAAAAAAAGAACTAAAGGAATAGATTAGAAGAGCCAGGAGGAGACATGAGAGGTCATTGGCGTATTTGGTCAAGGACAAACCTAAAGCGTTCTCTCGTTATCGGAGGAATAAAAGAATGACAAGCGTCAGACTGGGGCCAAACAAGAATAGTACTGGGAAGTTCTGCGTGAATTCCAAGGAGATAGTGGAAACGCTAAATGAATATTTTTTGTCAGTATTCACACCAGATAAAGATGATGTTATTGAGGAAAATACTGAGACAGAGTCTACGAGTCTGGATAAATTAAGGTTCAAAAGGAAGAGGTGTTAGCAATTCTCGCAAACGTATAACATAGATATGCTCACTGGGCCGGATGGGATTTATCATAGGAATCATTGGGAAGGCAGGAAGGAGGTTGGTTTTAGTCTTTATGTCATCATTTTCCACAGGAACAGTGCGAGAAATTTGGAGGGTAGAAAATGATTTTCCTCTGTTCAAGAAGGGGATAGAGACAACTCTGGGAATGAGAGACAAGTGAACCTGACTTCGGTTGTGGTTAATGTGTTGGAAAAGGTTATAAGAGGTCATAATCATCTGGAAATGAATAAGCTGAATATGGATAGTCACCACGGCTTTGTGAAAGATAGATCGTGCCTCACAAACCTAATTGAGTTCTTTGAGAAGTCACCAAAATGGGTGCATGAGGGGAAAGCGGTTAGTGTGGTGCATATGAATTTAAATAAGTCATTTAATCAGGTGCCCCACCGAAGGCTACTGTGCTAAATACAGAGGCATGTGATTGGGAGTGATTTAGCGGTCAGGATCTGAAATTGGCTGGCGGAAAGAAGACAGAAGCTGGAGTTGATGGGAATTGTTCATCCTGGAGTTCACTTACGAGCGCTATCCCTGAAGGATGTGTGTTATATCCGCTGCTGCTTGTCATTTTATAAACGACCTGCATTATGGCCCAGAAGAATGGGTTGTAAAAACTGCTAATGACACAACCTTCCGTGGAGTTGTGGATAGCGGGAAGTAATGTTGTTGGTTTAATAGGCTCTCAGAACCGCTACCTAACTGGTCTGAGAGTTGAAAATGGATTTAAATGCGGAAAAGTGTCGGATGTTTAATTTTGGAAGGAGCAACATCAATGCAGAGTTCTCAGCTTTTGGTAGTGTAGATGAGCAGAGATATCTCGGTGTCCATGTATATAGATCCGTGAAAGTCGACACAACCGTTGATGCAGTTGTTTAGAAGGTGTATAGATTGTTAGCTTTTATTAGCAGAGGGATTGAGTTTCAGAACCATGGGGTCGTGCTGCAGTGGTACAAAACCATTTTGCCGCCGCACTTGGATTATTATGGATAGTTCTTCGCACTGCATTATTGGAAAGACTTAGAAGCTTGGGAACGGTTTCAGAGGAGATTTTCGACGATGCTGCCTGGTATGGAGGGAAGATCTTACGAGGAATGTCTGAGGGACTTGAGGCTGTTTTCGTTGGTGAGCAGAATTCAGGGGGACTTGGTAGAGACTTCTAAGATGATCAGAGGGTTGGATCTGGTGCACAACGAGTGCATTCTTTTTCCTCAGACGGTGTTGGTCAGCACGAGGGGGCATTGCTTTAAATTGAAGCTTGACAGACATAGGACAGATGTCCGAGTTAGTTTCTTTACTTCGACAGTCGTAGGGACGTGGAATGCACTGTCTGCAACAATAGTTGACTCGACAATTTTAAGGGCATTTAAATTGTCATTGCGTTTTCATATGGACGAAACTGGAATGGTGGAGTTTGATTGGGCTTCAGATGGGTTTCACAGGTCGGCATAACATGGACGGCCAGAAGGCCTTTTCTGTTTCATGTTCAAAGATCTACAGCACTAAAATAAAAAGAGGTATGGTGGAAGGTGAGGAAGATTGTCAGAAATGGAAGCAGAACCTTGATATCTTGGGAAGTGGGCCGAGAAATAGCAAATGATATTTAATGTAGATAATTGTGGGTCTTGCATTTTGAAAAGTCAAATGAAGGTCTCTGTTTCATGGTGAAAGTCGAGCTGTAAGGAGCAGATTGCAACAGAGGGACTTTGGATTTTAGGTGCACAGTTCTCTGGAAGTGGAGTCACAGGAAGAAAGGGCAGTGCAGAGGGCTTTTGGAACACTCGCCTCCGTTAGTCAGGACATTGATTATTGAATTAGATAAAAACAATTACTGCAGATACTGGAAACCAGATTCTGGATTAGTGGTGCTGGAAGAGCACAGCAATTCAGGCATCATCCGAGGAGCAGTAAAATCGACATTTTGGGCAAAAGCCCTTTATCCGGAAAACTATTCCTGATGAAGGAATTTTGCCCGAAACGTCGATTTTACTGCTCCTCGGATGCTGCCTGAACTGCTGTGCTCTTCCAGCACCACTAATCCAGGACATTGATTATTAAAGATGGGAAGTTATGTTTTACAGGACATTGGTGAAGACGCACTTGGAGTATTGTGTTCGGTTTTGGTCACCTTGCAGCAGGAAGGATGGTATTAATCTGGAAAGACTGCATCAAACTTTTACAAGGATGCTGCCAGGTCTCAGTGGTCTGTGTTATAGAGAGAGCTTGGACATGCTCGGTCTTTCTTTAATTCGCGTTTAGGAGACTGAGTGGGTGTCTAATAGGTCATGTGAGGCAGGGAAAACGTGAATGCAAACAGTCCTTTTCTCAGGGTTTGAGAATCGAGGAAACGGAGACTCAAATTTAATGTTAAAAGGGAAGTAATAAAATGGAAACTGAGGTAAACCGTTCTTACACGTTGAATTGGTTGCATATGGAATGAGCTGCCAGTGGACGTGATTGAGTCAGGTACATTAACAACATTTAAAAGTGAGTTGTACAAATACATGGATGGAAAAGGATTAGGAGTATATAGGCCAGGTTGAAAGGAAACGTGGTTAGTGTGGATGGAATTTTGTTCGGCACGGATCCGTTTGGATCAAAGGGCATGTCTGCATGCTTTAGGACTCTATGACTCGATTACTGAAAACCAATTAAATGGAGGTGCACAATAAAACAAAATCATCGATACACACAGGAATGCACTAAGACACAGAGACAGAATCACAGGCAAAGAGACACATAGAAACGCAGATAAAGACACATGCATAGAATCATAAATGCACACATAAAGACGAACAAAGAGGCTGAAAACACACACACACACACACACACACACAAACACACACACACACACAACACACCACATGCACCAGACACGCACGTGAAATGGAAGGATCACGGAAACAGCCACATATGCAAACTTACAAAAACACAAGCACATAGGGACAGATAGGCATACATAACAATATTTACAATAACAAATAACACCTAAGGAATTCCAAACACACACACACACACACACACACACATTCAGACACACATTCAGACACACACACACACACACACACACACACACACACACACACACACACACACACACACACACACACACACACAACACACACATTCAGACACACATGGACGTTCATACACACAGTCACGGACACAGCCAGGTGGTGCACAAATGCTTTGAAGATTCAGAATAAAGTGGAAACATGTGGTTTTATTGTCTTTACTTGGTATCAAAAGTAGAAGGTGATGCTGACGCGCTGCTGACACTGCCCATCAGCTCAACTCTCCAACCTACACTCATTCATACAGAGGTGTTTATGAACCCAATTACCTCTCAGGTTATCCTTTCATGCCTTCACCACTAATGCCCACTCATAATCTTCCGAGTTGGCCTCCTTCTCACTCCTTCAGTAACTGTCGCCGCTTGAACTTCAGTGGTGTTACCATAACTGAATTACTCCCTGCCAACCTCCAACGTCCTAAAGGTTAACATTACGAGAGAATCTAAACATTGCCCCTTGATGATCAATCGAGTCATCATTATTGTGCATCTCGCACGCCCTCTTTCCCCCGCCCTCCAGCCGTCATATATTTACATTCAGTTCCTTCAAATTGAACCAGAAACTAAATTAGAGCAGCTAGCTCAATATACTGCCTCAATAGCGATTCAGAGTTTAGGAATTCTACTGCGCCTTTCTCAGCTCCTTACGCTCCAGCTCCTCATCTCCACCTCCACTCCCCACAAAAATTGTTTCATCATCGACAAGGCCCAAGTGAATAGTATCAAAGGCACCAGTCTGGATTTTTGAAGCTGCAGTTACACTCAAGAACCTTGACTGGTTCCATGACAATAAAGCCCACTTGATTCGCAAAACATCGACACATATCCACTCTCTCGGCCAGCAATGCTCAGTGTACCATCTACAAGACGCATTGTAAAAATTTACCAAAAATCATTAGTTAGCACCTTTGAAACCCACATTCATTTCCATCGCGAAGCACAAGGGCAACAGATGGATTTGAGCACTAACCCCTTCACTTTCACCTGCAATCCACTCACCAGATTGATTTGAAATATATCGCCACTTATTCAGTGCCACTCGATCAAAATTGTGGAAGTCCTTCCCTGATGGAATTACCGTTATACGCTGAGCAGATTGACTGAATTATTTCAAGAAAGCCGCTCAATGCCACTTTCTCATGGGGCCAACTACAGACAGCAACTCCGTTGATTTTCTGTTCACATATTATTCTTAACTCTCTCTCTCTCTCTCTCTCTGTCTCTCTCTCTCTCTCTCTCTCTCTCCCCACATCAATCTCTTAGTCTCAATTACTATGGCGTCTGCCGCTATTTTTCTCCCTCGACGTCGTCATTCAATACATGTTTTAGTCTTTTTCTGACGTTTTTGTTCATACACTCTCACAATCATTACTCAATATCAATTTATTTCAATTCTTTTTTCCATGTAGGTCTCCCTCTCTCTCATTCTTCTCTCTGCCTGTTTTTTTAAATCTCTCAAACCTCTTCACCTTTTCTCTGTACCTCATTACTCTCTTTCTCAAGCACAATTCTTTCTCTGTTGTCCATTGTATTACACGCCTATCTCTGTTTTCTCTCAGCTTTTCATTGTTCTACCGTGTCGATTTCACTTTATAACCCTTTTATCTACATTCTGCCTTCCTCATTAGTCTCTCTGTAACACATTAACTATCTGTCTCTTAGTCCTTCATTCCTGTCTCCATCTCCATGTTTCTCTGTAAAAGACTTATTTATTGCATTTCTTGTCGCTTCCCTTCCCTCCTCTTCCTTTCTCAATCGCCATTACCCTTCTCCGTTACTCCCTCATTACGCACTCTACCTTTATTTCGCACTTTCATTCTGTCTTTTACCCCTTCTTCTGGATGTCTTAATTTACCTATTTGGTTCTACTTTGCGATGCAGTGTAAATCTGCAAGTCCAGCAAGATGGAAATCAGCAACAATCCTGGCTGGAAATGATGAATGCTGTTTTCACTTCGTCAAGAATCCTTCACATCAGTAACTGCTGGATTCATCTACCTGTGGCTATTTACTTACCTTTCAGCCTTCTGCTATAAGTGTTCGCATCCTCAAAAGGCCACGTTCTGAGGAGCAAGTGCACAGTTTTCATTAACACCTACAAAACTTCGGCAACATCCCAAAGAGATCGATGAGAAACAGGAGTTACATTCAGCTGTTCGGAGATTCTGTAGTGAATAGTCTCTGAAATTCTCGGCAAGGAGCAGCACCATCCGCACTTCTCTGCGAGCTCTCGACTTGTTATAGTGACAGTTCACAAACAGAGAGCAGGCGAATTCACATCACTGTGCAATGGTTAGGCTCTTTGCGCTGAAATCAAGTACCCTGAAAAGAAATGTTAAAAGCCTACCTACAACATTCCCCTCCCCCAATCTAGCCACTCTGGATTCAAATGCCATCTTGAGCTTTATATTTGTCCTTTTTCACTTGTTACGGGCAGGATATGATTTCGCCAGAGAGTGGACTCAGTAGAGAAAATTCTCCAGCGTGAACAGGTTCTGCAATGCAGAGATGAAGGAGAAGCTCGGTTTGTTTTATGAGAAGCAGAGAAGGTCGAGTGAGGGCAAGATCGAGATACATGAGCGGCATGGACAAGACGAGAAAACATCTGGTCTCCTTATCCGAACCTTTAATAGCCAAAGGCCACTATTTTAAAGTGAAAGGCAGGAGTTCAGACGGGAGTTCAAAAAATGTTTTCACCTATCGGCTGGTGGTGAGTCTGCAATGCCCTGCCAGGGTTGATAATTGAGAAGCGCAGCAGGTCAGGCAGCATCCAAGGAGCAGGAGATTCGACGTTTTGGGCATATGCCCTTCTTCAGGAATGATTCCTGAAGAAGGGCTTATGCCCGAAACGTAGGAATCTCCTGCTCCTTGGATGCTGCCTGACCTGCTGCGCTTTTCCAGCAACACATTTTCAGCTCTGATCTCCAGCATCTGCAGACCTCACTTTCTCCTTGATAATTGAGAAGCGAAGATTCACGACCGGATTGTGTACTTGGATGAGCCACTTGAAACGTCTGAACTTTAATGACTCTCGGTCAAGTGGGAAAGGGGGTCTGCTGGAGTTCGTATTTTGTTTTGGAAGGACAATGTGCCAAAGTGTCTCTGCTGTAATATTATATATTGCTCTTTAACCCTCTCAAAATGGATAACAATACATATGACATTACAACAAAATCTACTCGAAATTTGTGCTGAGTGTATTGGATAATGTTGTCAATGTTTAAAGGATTTGCTGTTGCTTCCTTTGTAATAGAATCTAACATGTTAAAAATGGCAGACTTTAAGCTAACTAGAGATGTGTTATATTTGTCTCCGTGTCTTCTCATATATTGATGCCTGTAATTTTTCCAATTTTCTGGAAGAAACAGATGATAGGGAACGTAAGACCATAAGACAAATAATCAGAAATTGAGACCATCGAGTCCGCTCTGCCATTCAATCATGGCTGGTAAGGTTCTCAAAACAATTCTCGCCTTCTCCCAGTAAGTCTTGATCGCATTAAAAATGGCGAACCTATCAATCTCTTTCTTAAATGTATTCAATGACCTGAACTTCACAGTCTCCTGTTGCAATGAATTCCACAGATTCAAAATGATGTGGCTAATGAAATCTTTTATTATCTCCGTGGTAAAGAGTCTTCACTTTTCTCTAAGCCTGTGCATTCCGACTCTGGTCTCTTGTGCCAATGAAAACATCTCTCAAAGTAAACTCTATCTCGGCCATTCAGTATTCTATGTGTTTCAATGAGATCGCCCCTCGCCACACCCGCCTCCGCCCCCCGCATCATTCTACACTATGCAGGTCTACAATCAGAACACGTTCCCCAAATGTTAATCATTTCATTCCTGAGATAATTGTTCTTGACATACGGGACCAAAAGTGCTCACAATAGTCAAAATGTAGTCTAATCTGACTGGAGCTTTATAAAGCCTCAGAAGCACATCCCCGCTTTTTTCCTCTCACTCCCACCTCTCTTGCTGACAATCTTAAACGTGTCAATCCTTTATTGCTGACATACTAACGAGATGAAATAGAATAATGTTCCTTCCTCCGATAATAGACATTAAATGATGTACCCAGTCAAAGCTGTCCACATGCTATGTCACTTTTTTATTAGTTTCTGAAACTAGCAACTTACGTTGCCAGTATGTTATTTCATCTTGTCGAATATTTACCAGATGCATGGAACAGATGGATTTTCGGTTGCCTTTCTGTCTGTTTGGAACTAAGTTATTAAGCTTTTCACGAATGAATCAAAGCATTACTAGTTTCAAAGAGAAACATATAAACTCTGAACAGAAATAAACCACTCAACCATTCGAGACTGCGACACCATTCAATGTGACCTTGGCAGATCGTTAAACACAATCCCTGTTACTATTTTATCCCTGTACACTTTGATCAATTGAGTTCCAAGAACCGTATCAAACTATTTCCAAACAGAAAGATCAATGTATTCTCCTTCACTGCTTTCAGCGACAGATAATTCCACTGCCTCCACAGTCACTTGGTCAGGAAAGTTCCCGTGCCTCAGTCGAAAATGGCCTAATTTGTTTTTGCCTTAGACTGTGACCCCATTTGGTTCAGACGTCCTTTGGATATCGGGAACATCCTTTTCTGCTTTCAACCAGCATAGTCTTATTAGAATTTATGAGATTCAGAACACTGAGCCCCCTCGAGCCTCATTCTGCAAACCAATGACGTCATGACCTGATGATCTGAGAATGCCGACTCTCTGCCGCGTATGTAGGAGCCACAGTGAATATGATCCAAACTGATCACATCGTTCTTCGTAGAACAGTTCCACCAACTCAGGAATCAGTTTGGTACATCTTTAATGAACTAACTGCATGAACATTCTTCCTCAGATGAGAAGGCCAAAATTGGAGTAATAAAGAAGGTAACATTATGTTATATTATATTACCTTGTCTTACATTATGTCATGTCATATTACATTATACTATATTATATCATTAAATTATATCGGGGGAGTCTTGAGAACGTTTGTTGCTCAGGTTCACATTCTGGATGAAGGTTTCCTCGCTACGCTGGAAGGTTCTTTTCAGACGTTTCGTCACCATACTAGGTAACATCTTCAGAGAGCCTCCGAATCAAGAATCATTCAGAGGCCCACTGAAGATATTACCTACTATGGTGAAGAAACGTCTGGAAACGAACCTTCCAGCTCAGCGAGCAAACCGACTTCCATATTATATCATTATATTTTGTTATTGTATTATGTTATATAATATCAAGTCAGCCACAAGAATATTGACGTCACCTCAAATTCGTTCATTGAGCAGCACAATAGCTCAGTAGTTAGCATTACTGTCACACACCACCAGGACACAGACTTGATTTCACGCGTGCACAACTAGCTGTGTGGAGTTTTCACATTCACCTCTTGATTGTTTGCATTCCTCTGATTTCTCTGGTTCCCTCCCACGATTTGAAGATGGGCTGCATAGTTGGATTAGCATTGGGGAAACCAAGTGGAAAGGGGGAGGATGAAGATGTCTTCTGGTAGGGATGTCCTTCAGAGGGTCGACATCGACTCGATGGCCCTACACCACAGTACTTTTGTATACACTGCCATTTACGGATCACCCATTGAACACATCAATTAGGTCACCCTTAACCTTCTAAATTCAAGAGAATGCGGGCCTTCTGATAAAATAACCCATGAAGTGCAGACATCATTCTTGTCGGCTCACAATTTACTTGCTCCAATGACAATATCACCGTTCTGAGACACGGTTCGCATATCTGCTCACAGTAGTCCAAATCATGTGTTAGCAGAGTGATGTGAAATCGCAGCAGACCTTCTGTGCCCCCATGCTCCAGTCCCCGAGTTGAAGTCAGCATTGCTTCTGCTGCGTTGATTATTTTCTGTAAAACGCCTTTATCCATCCAGTTTACATTCATTCACTCCCTTGTAGAATCTGTGTTATTGGTCTAAAACCCCTGGTGTGAAAACGAATGGCATGTCTTCTTGTAATATTCTGATGTAGGGAACAAACAAAATGTGTTGAGCTCCTCTAGATGTTTCACTGAAAACCTTATGAGATGTAGATTCGAATGGCATTGAGACAGATGGACAAATATGAATTCATTAAAACTGGGGAAAGAATCGTTGCTTCATGGTAATCTCCTGAAGGTCATTGTGGAAAACCTCCTCAGACTCGCCGAATAACTCTGAGGGATGAATATCTGTCAGCAATTGATTCCAAAATGGCAGCATTGTGTTTACTGCCCCTATTCTGTCTCCACAATTGCCGCCTGCTTCCCAGCACTGCAATTACCACTGACGTTGTGTGTCTGTATAAGCGACTACACACCCACATGGTTGTGGTAACCAATACTACGTTTTCCCTTTGCAGATGACTCCAGACACACAGCGGCACTGATGTTACTTTGTTCTTTGGAGTGTCAGAGGCTTCTGAGGAACCTTACAGAAGCTTATGAAAACATGAGAGGCATGGCATGGTAAATAATCCAATCTTTCCCCAAGGTTATTGGAGTCCAATCCTATATGGCATGTTTTTCACTCACATTGTGGCATGACCATGAATTGATAAGGCGGAGCAAGTGTTGGAGTCTGCTACAATTACAACGTTTAAATGACGTCTGAGTGAGATTTTAAATAAGTGGGGTTTGGAGAGATATGGACCAAATATTGGCACATGTGATTCGAGAAAGGTAGGATATCTGTTCCTCATGGGTGACTAAAGGTTCTTTTCTATGTTGTACATTTCAATGAACTATGACTGCAGATCCACGTCACTATGGGTACTACTGATCTAATCTGTCTCAACATCTCCTTCCAGAACAACGGCGCATTGATTTCCCCTGACCAGTTTGCACTCTGCATTTGACTCCAAACCAAAAGCACTGTGGTTAACGGTCAACTGCACAATCTATATGTGACTCCAGATCGATAACACTCAGTTTATCACTAATCTGCTCTATCACTAATCTGACTCCAGACCAACAGCTCTGTCAATATACTGATCTTCCCTGTCGCTAAATGTGAATCCAGACCCACAATACGGTGACTACCACAGAACTGCTCAGTCCGTGACTCCAGACCCACGGCATCATCGTTTCCACTATGTGCTTTGACTCTGTGTCTCTGAACCCACAGCACTGTGAGTACCACTGTTCGACTCTGGCTCTACATGTGACACCAGAAGGATAGTATAATTGTTATTTCTGAACTGCTCTGTGTATAAATGCGAGTCAAGCCACATCGCAATGTGGTTTCCAGTGACTTGCTCCTTCTCTGCTTATAAGTCCCAACACATAGCGCTTTGGTTACCACTCATCTGCACTGTACCTGCATTTGACTCAGACCCATAGTGATGTGGTCAGTACCTAACTGCGCTGTGTGTACAGTTTACTTCAGACTTACAGCACTGTTGTTGTGACTGACCTGCTCTGGGACTACAGGGCCATAGCACTGAGTGCACTATTGACAAACTCTGTCTCAGTAAGTAACACAGTAGGAAAAAATTGCCTCGAAATGATCGACTCTGTTTCTGCACGTGACTCCAGAAGCTGAACACGGTGATTACCACCGACTTAAGTTGTCTCCATGCGTGACTCCAGACCCACAGCACTGTGGCTACCATTGACCTACTGTGAATCTACACGTGACTCCATTCCACAAAACTGCAGTTACGACTCGTCTGATCTGTCTCTGTATGTAACTCCAAACCCACAGCCCTGTGTGTACCACAAAAGATTTACAAGTTCACCGTCACTTTTGGCGGGTTTGCGTTGAGCATTAGTCTCAAGAGGCCGATTCTTTCTGTTCCCTGGAGCTGATTGGTGTTCTTATACAAGTTTAAATTATCATGATGGGCATGGATAGGTTGCAAAGTGTTTGCCTTTTTTCTCTGGGAGGCGAGACCAAAGGAAAGAGACTCTGTTTCAGGCTGACAGCGAAACGATTTAAACGAGACCTGAGGGCATCTTCCTTTTACCTAGAGGATGGCGCATGCACGAAATGAACTGCCGGAGGATTTGTAAAAGACTTTAAAAATTATAAAATTTAAAAGGCATTTGGTTGTGGATTTGAATCCGAAGCATTAATGGGGCAAATGCTGCCAAATGTTATTCGATAAATTTCGGATGACTTTTCGGCATGTTCGAGTTGGAGCAAAACAAAGTTTTTTAACTGCATCATTCCATGACGCTAGACTCACCGCACTGTGAATGCCAATGGCATACTCTGTCTCTACATCTGACTCCAGAAACATCTCATCGTATTTTCCCCGACCTGCTCATCATTAAATGTGACTGCAGACCAACAAGACTGAGTGTTGCTCTGATCTGCTCTGTCTGCAAATGTGATTCTATCCGCTGCACTGTTGTTACCACTGATACAGGACACAGAACTGCACAGCACACTAATGGGCCCATCAGCTTATAATGTTGTGCCGAACATGAAACCAAGCGGAACTAATCTCTTTTGTCTGTCCTTACTTCATATCTCTAAATTCCTCACATATTCATGTGTTTATCTAAACATCCCCAAAGTGCCATAACCGCGACTGTCTCCACCACCATCCCTGCCAATACATTTCAGACTCCTATCACATTCTGTTTTACACACTTGCCCACCACGTCTCCTGTTACGTTCACCCTCACCTTCTGCATCTTAACATAGAGCTTTTCTATTCTGGGGAAAAGATTCTGTGTGTTAAATCCATCTCGTCACCTAATTTATTTTACAGACATCTATCTCGTCTATTCTCAGTCCCTTCTCTTTAAGAGAAAACAATATGAGATTTTGCTCACCTCTCCTTATCGATCAAATCTGTAATCCAAGCAGCATCTTGTTAAATCTCATCTGTACCTCGCCAAAGCAACCACATCCTTCGTGTCATGTGCCTACCACAATTGAACGTGGCACTCTAAGTGTGGTCTCACCAAAGTCCTACAAAGCTGCAACATGACATATTGAACTTTGAACCCATTTCCCTGACCAATCAAGGCAAGCACACCATATGACTAATTTACCACCAATCTTCTTGCATGGCCACTTTCAGGGAGCAAACATCATGAATCCCAAGTTCCTTCTATACATCAATGCTGTTATGTGTGCTGCTATGAACTGTATGCTTTTCCATCAGGTTTGATCTCCAAAATTGCCGCACCTCATACTCATCCAGCTTAAACTATATCTTCCATTACTCTGCCAATATCTGCAACTGGTATACATCCCCAGTATCCTTTGACAAAAGTCTGCATTATCCCCAACTCCACCGATCTTTGTATTGCCTGCAAACGTACTCACCTACTCATGTAATTTTAATCTAATTCATTTACAGACAATGGAAAATCGTAGAGGTCCTAGTACGGATCTTTTGAGAAAACCATATGTCACGGACCTCCAGCCGGAAAGGCACCGTTCCACCATTATTCTCTGCCTTCTATGGACAACCCAATTGTCAATCCAAGTCCCGTTGGAGTACATTCATCTTAATTTTCAGAATCAGTCTTCCATGTGGGTTCTTGTCGAAAGCCTTACTAAAGTCCATGTAAGCAAATCCTCTTGTTCACCCTTATCAATCACCTTTGAGACCTTGTCAGATAGATCAATTAAGTTAGTGAGACATGACCTGCAATGCACAAAGTTATGTTGACTGCGCCTAATTATGTCATGCTTTTCCATAGTGCGTAATTCCTATTCGTAAGAATTCACTCCAATAGTTTCCCACCACTGATGTGAGATTTATTGGCTGATAGTTTCATGGATTATCCCTACTTCTCTTCTTGAATAGGCGAAAACATAGCCGACTCACCAATCCTCCGGGATCTCTTAGTTGGTTCGAGAGGACAACTTTCTTGGTCAACGCCTGAGCAATCGCCTCACTCACCTCCCTCAATAAACTGGAATAGCTATCATCAGGCCTTGGGAAGCTATCTGCATTAATATTCTTCAACGCCACCACGTTCTTGTTCTTTAATGTTCTATCCTATAAGCATGTTCCACACATATCTCACTATCCTCCATGTCGTCTTACGGAGAGAATGATGATGCAAATTATTCACTTTGGTACTCAAACATCCTCTGCCTCCAAGCATAAGTGTCATCCTGTATTCTTGAGTGGTCCAACTTTCTCCGGAGTTATACTTCTGTTCTTAATATATGTACAGGACGCTTCCGGATTCTCTTTAACTTGAATTGTCAAGGACATTTCATGGCCCCTTTCTTGACCTCTTGTTCCCCGCTTGAGTACTTACTTGCTTTCCAAAAAGTGTTCACTGGCACGGACAATATTAGCTTCCTAAAACTTACTCATGCATATTTTTCTCTTTTGAAGAAATTCACAGCCACCTTCGTTTTCATATTTCACTTTCCTTGCTATGTTTGTCCGTTCACCTTACTGGAACATGTCGGTCTGGAACTCTCCACACCAGATCTTCACAAATTGTTTAAATGTTGCCTTGCCCGATAACTCCGTCTCCCAATTGAAGCTCCTTAGCTCCTGTCTCGTGCTGATGTAAATTGCTTTCCACCAATTTTGTACCGAACCGAAACTCCTGACTTCTCCCTGTTCATAGCCATCTTAAAACTGAACGACCTGTGATGACTGTTTTCAAAAGGATCTCCCACTGAAAGCTCAGTCACTTCTCCAGGCTCATTAGCCAATACAAGTTCCACCATGGCCCCTCTGCCAGTTGGCCTATCCACATACTGTTTCACGAAACACACTTACATGCATTTAAGGAAATCCTCTTTGTTTCACTGTCTTGCTGTAAGGGAGTGCCAATGAATATTGGGGAAGTTAAAGTCACCCATTATGAAAATTCTTTTGTTATCGAATTTTTCCATAATCAGCCACATATTTGTTCCCATTTGCTGTTGGAATTCTTACGTTAGAATCCTGGCAGATTGTTTGCACCCACCTAACTTTTCAGCTCTCCCCTTCTTGCCTCAATGGACGTGCCCTTCTCATTTCCTCACAGAGTGATAATGTAATATTCTGTCTGATTAGTAAAGCAACTCCTCCATATCTTTTTCCTTCTTCTCTCTCTCGGCTAAACCAACGAAATGCTGGAGCCTTTGCAGTCCCTCTCTCAACCACGTGTCTGCAGTGGGCACAACATCTTAGTCTTACGTACTGATCCAGGCTCGACGCTCATTTGTCTTACCGGTTCAACTCCTTGTATTGATGTAAACACACCTTAGATCATGAGTGCTGTTGTGTTCATTCACCCGTCTCTTCTTGTCCTTTCTTTCTGATTCACTGGTGTTAACATCTGCCTTCCTGTCAATCTCTCCACTTGTTGTCCTGCTGCTGTAATTGCATTCCCTGCCACTCTAGTTTAAGCGCTCCCATGTAGTACGAGCGAAAGTTGCAGCGAGGATATTGGTTACTCTCCATTTTCGGAGCAATCAGTGCCTCTTTCACAGTTCACCCTGGCAGCAGAAAAGCTTCCACTGATACAAGATCCAAAAAAGCCATGCCCTTGCATCAGTTTCTTCTCCCTGTTTTCATCTCCCCTATCTTTCAATTCCTTGCAATACCAAAAAGTGACCCTGGCAGCTATTCAGAGATTAATATTGTTGAGGTCCTGCTCTTCAGCCTCTTTCTAACTCCCTCTCCTCATTCTGCCGCATCTGTAGTGGCTCCTTGTATAACTCCAGGCTCACAACCTCTGAACTGCTCTGTTTCTACATGGTTCTGAAAAACAGCATGATGGTCAATCCTAATCTGATCTACCTGTGCATATGATTCGATCCTCACAACACTCTTTATACCATTGGCCTGTTCTTTTTTATCTGCATGTGGACCCATTCCCACAGGTTAAATTCATATTAACCAGAGTCGTGGCGCTGTTGTTACCGCTGTCTTTCCCTGCAATTGATTACAGACCGTCAATACTATGGCTCCCAGTGACCTGCTTTGTTTCTGCAGATGACTTCAGACTCACATTGCCGTGGTTATCACTGACCTGTTTCATTTCCAACAGTAACTCCACTTGCATAACATTATTATTATTACTGTTCTTCTATGACTGTACATCTGGGCTCAGTCTTATGGTATTGTGACTAACACTAACACTGTCTTCACAAGTTCATCCACACCCACAGCCTTATTATTATCACCGACTTCCTCTGCCACTGCATGAGCCTGTCAATCTATTTTTGTGATGATTGAAGAAGTGACGCGACTTGAGTTCTCTCAGTTGTATACCAGCAAGCAGCGCACATTCTCCCTCCTGCTACTTCCCAGTCGCCTCCAAACTCCCATCCAGTCCTCGAGCTGGGAGACTGAAACATTGGAGATCGGAAAACTGCCCACTGAATGCAAAATCACGTTCCCCTTCCCCAAAGAGAATAGTGGAGACCGAGCCAATTGCATTGTCTGCGGGCTGCTGTTGGTGTCTGTTCGATCAGAGATTCAGAACGGCTAGGATATTACCTTCGACGCCATTCCAGATCTTATGCTTTTCAATTCCCAGTTGTGTCGCTCATTAGACTGTTGGGAGCAGTTGTTTCTGTTGACTCTTTCTTAATCCTCATAAACCTCTTCACATGAAACAGGCCTGCACAATATTGTCTCTGCTCCAATGAAAACAATCCGTTTAAATCCAGCCTCTCACCGAAGCTAAAATGTTCCATTGAACAGAGAAGCGAACAGCACAGGAACAAACCCTTCTGAATATGTCTGTGAAGACAAGTGTACTATTCCAACCTAATCCTATCTGTCTTCACAAGATCCATAAAGCTGTACACATTGCCGGTTCTTCCATCTATCTAACTACCTGACAATTTGGCTATTCTAACCAAGTCCACCACTTTCTTTAGCAATACTTTCCAGACATTTGCAACTCTCTCTGTTAAACAAAAACAGTGTCATGCTTATCATTTTAACATGTCCGCCCACCTTAAACCATTGCCCAATAAATTTCCAACCTGGATAAAAGAGTCCGGTTCGGTAACCTATCCAAGCCCATCATCGTTTTATATACTACCTTCAAATCTCCTCTCAGCTTCAAAACCCGTGCACGAACAATCCAAATATTGTCAAAAGGCTGTTGATAACCAGTCGTCTCTGATCCAACATCCTTGTAAACATCTTTCCCTGCCTCTCCAAAGCGTATACATCCTTGCTATGGTGTGGCGACCTGAACTGCAAACGATCCTCCAGTTGTGGCCACAGCAAAGACCCACATGCCAGCTAAGCTACGGCAGTGTAAAGACCATCAATGCATAAGCCCCTTTTTCTGACAACTTCCTTCCTTCCTGACATTGTGTTAAGACATTGAAATGAAAATGAAGTGAGACATGGAAAATCAATGTTTGCAATATCACCCAGTTTTATTCACGTAGTTTAGAAAACAGTGGGCCAGTGATCGTTCAGTTGAAACAATAACATGAAGCTGAAATGATGAGATGACAGAACTCTCCAATCAGAAACGCAGATGAGTTCCAGTGTTGAATGTTGCTCTTTCCTTCTTCGATTTCACAAACGTACGCAACACACTTGTAAGATGGGGCACATTCCTTCAACTCTCGTTGAAATACCCTTCTGACATGGTACGCGGCTGCAGTAACTCCCTTCTAATATACATGAACATATTGGCACTGGGAGAGCGAATTAAAAGAAAAACAAAGATTCGTTTATGATAACAGTCAGATGCGATAGGACATCCACCTGCCACTGTCTCAGATACACAATGCCAGTACAATGCAGATTTCACCCTTGCTGTTCGAACCAGACATTCATGGAGTTGTAAGGGTGCATATTGCTTGAACTGTGTTCCAATAATTGTTCGTGAAAATCAGAACTGTGTGCAGCTCTCCACGTCCAGCCCCATATTGGTACAGTCTACTGACAACTGAGAAGTGCCTTCTCACTGTGAGGCATTGAGGTGAGGAATTGTGAGGTACTCAAGCAGCTTGCCTTCAGGGAGGGAAAATGCATCGACAATTTTGGCGAGCGTAAGAATGGAACGATCCCAAAGTCAATAGCCACTTGTAACTTATTTACCCAGAGAGGTGCTTGGATTTGGAATGCGTTGCCTTGGAGAGTGGAAGAGGCTGATTCCACAGCAGGTTTCAAAAGAGAACTGAATGTGGAGTTCAATGGAATGAATTTAGATGGGATATCAAAATAATACTGGCGAATGGGGCTAGCTGGACAGCACTTTCTAACATCAGAACATACACGATCGTAAGAGTGTCCTACTTATAGAACTGTACAATTTTATGATGATTATGTGACAAAGACATCAACAGGTCTCGGTAAGGAAGTATGCTTCAAGACAGGGACTAAATGAGATTGGTGTCTGTGAGTCGGTACACGACCTCAGAGAACAGACCTCTTGAGTCATGATCAATAATGCCAGATCACTAATAAAGCGTCGAGAATAGAATTCCCACTTGGCGAAATTCAGATCTCACGACGTTTTTCAACCTGCATCCATTTGCAGACACTGGAGAAGAAATTGGTTGTGCCGAAGGCGGCCGTTTAGCCAGTCAAACTCCCTCTTCGATTTGATGATTCAGTGCTGATGTTTGACACGGGATGGATTTTTTTTAATAAAATCGTACGTCATCAGTTCATAACCCAAGAGGTTTATTTGAAAGTGCAACCGGGGAGGGCTGCTCCTTTGTTGTGTATCTCGTGGAGTAAGATTCTGGGACACAGAAACATTTAGTACAAAATATCAATATGTCATACACATATGCAATATATTAAACAAACAGAGATTGCTGTTCAGTCTTTTGTCTTTTAGAATGGAGCTGCAGGTTCAGATTCCTTAATATGTAAATCCCAGAACTTCTTTCAAGTTTTATCCCCGAGATAATTAAAGGTTGTATTTAAAGATAAGCCACCCCAGCGACGTTTGTGTGTTTCTGTGTGCATGTGAGGGAGAGAGGTTGAAGAGAGTGTGTGTGTGTGTGTGTGTGTGTGTGTGTGTGTGTGTGTGTGTGTGTGTGTGTGTGTGTGTGTGTGTGCACGTATGTGTGTGTGAGTCTGAGTATCTGCACATATGTGTCTGAAAAAGTGTGTGTATCTGCAAGAAGGTCTGCGTAAGTATGTTCGAATGGAAATCGGTGTGTGCATCTGGTGTCATGACTGAGCTGATCATCTCCACATCCCTTTCCTACAAATCTCGGATAATTGCTCCATTCTCATCCTGACTGAAAATCTGTCACCCTCACCCATAAATATACTGAATGAAAATGCACTCATGCTGAAGAATTTCACCGTTTCAAAGCCTTCAAAAGAAGATAACCTTCATCTATGCCGACTTAAATGGGCTACACTTTATTCAGAGCTGATGCTCTCTGGTCCACAATTCTTGCACAATGGTAAACAACATCTCCTGTTCTCCACTGAATATTTTTTTTCTAAGAGTCTTTCATGTTTCAGCAAGCTGAGATCTCATTCTTCTCAACTCCCACAAATATTATCCTGACCTACTCAATCTCTCCATAGCTGATGTCAGTTCCGTGTTCTTCTCTGGATTGCCTCAAATTCTGCTCAGATTGGAAGCAAAGAAATGGTTGAGGAGCTGAGTGAGTAATTTGCATCAGTCTTTGCCATGAAAAGGACGAGTAACATCGTTGCGGGGTAGGGTGGACACCAGAAATTAGTATGGTGGCCAGCAACAAGGAGAACGTGCTGAAAAAAATGGAAAATTTGAAAGTGTACAAATTACCTGATAAAGATGGGCTACATCCCACGGTTCTGAAGCAGGTGAGTGAAGAGATAGTGGAACCGTCAATAGTGATTTTTGTGGTGTCACTAAATTCAGGGCGACTCGTAGAATACTGGAAGCTTACTAATGTTAAACCCTGTTTCAGAAGGGAATAGGGAGAAAGACAGGAAATTACAGAATGAAAAGCCTGACTTCAGTCAATGGTCAGATGTTGGCATCCAGTGTGAAGGGTGGGAATTCTGAATACTTAGAAATGCACCATAAAAGAGGGCAAACTCAGTATTGTTTTGTCAAGGGGACTCTTAAATTTTTTTGACGGGGCATAGAGAAGGTTAGACCAAGGAGAGCCATTCGAAGTTGTCTCTCTCCACTTCCAGAAGGTTTTTAATAAGAAACTGAAGGAAGCAACATAGTGGGAAACGGTCCGATGTTGCTAAACGCCAGGTACGAGAATGAATAGTAGATTGACTGGCAGAACGCAGAGTGTGGGATAAAAATAGAAAAGAAACCCCTGGCCAGTGGTTTCCACAAAGGTCAGGGACTACAGCTTTTCACTTCATATATTAGCGATCAACATGAAACAATTAAGCGTATTCTGGCTAAGTTTGAAGACGAGACAATGGTAAGTAGAGGGGATGGTAAAATTGATGAGACATGGGGGATTCAAGCAGGTTTAGAGATTAGGAGAACGGGTAGAAGTATGGACTATTTTCTAAATTGGTTGAAAATTCAGAAATCTGAAGTTCAAGGGGACTTAGAGTCGTGGTCTATGATCCTCTTCAGGAAAACGTGCAAGTTGAGTCGGTAATCAGAAACGCAACGAGAATGTTGTCAAGCGTCTCGAACGACGTGAACAAAGACGCACGGATGTACATCTGAGGCACTGTAAGTCTGGTCATTCCACGGTTGGAGTATTGTGCACAGGTTTTGACTCCATATCTCAGGAATGATGTATTGGCTCTGCTGCGGTCTGGAAGGTGTTCACAAGAGTCATTCGAGGAATGAAAGGCTGAACATTTAAGGAAGGTTTGCGTACTCTAGGATTGAACTCGATGGAGTTCAGAATTGTCACTTATCTCTGACTCAAACTTTCAGAATTCTGAAAGTCCTGGACAAAATGGAATTTGGAAGGTGTTTCCATTGGCAGAAAAAAAAAACAAGGAATCGAGGAGTCAGACTTTGAGTGAAGGGAAGAACTCTTATCATAGAGATAAACAGAAATATTTCGAGATAAGGAGTGTTGAATCTATGGGATTTATTGCCACAGAAGTTCATGGAACCAGGTCATTGAGTCCATATAAGATTGACATAGTTAGATTCTTGGTTGCGACGGTGATCAAAGTTTACAGGAAGAAGCGTGAAAATGGGATTGAAAACTCGACCTGCCGTGTTTGAATGGCAGAGCACTCTCGCTGGGCGAAATGGCCCATTTTCTGCTCCTGTGGTCTTCCAAACTTATGATCTATCCTCACATAAGATGCCCACTGTTACTTATAGTATTCCACCAGTGCTTTGACGTGTGTCTTATTCAGTCTTAGCAAAACGTCCTGACCTTTACATACCAAACTCATGGAACAGCTGTGAACGTATTTTTGAACAAACCTGGGGGAGCTGTTTTGGTATCACCCTGTTCAGCGATGTGGTTTCACGCATCTTGAGTAAGTACGGACTGAAACCAGGCCTTCCCGGCTTGCAGCTGGGACATTTCCATTGCAATAATACAGCTGGCTGTCTTTGAGATACAGCATGTGGATGTGACTACTGAGATGACTGGGAATAGCTACTTGGTCGTCAATACGTATAATAAGAAAAAGAAATCAGCCGTACAATTTCTGCACCCAGTGGGAATTCCACTCAGTGTTTTACTGTGTGGATTTCTTTCTCTTCCAAGATGACAAAAATAGTATTTGCCGACGGGATGGAAACACACGAGACACACAGATGACCGCTCCCATCGAAAGAACACATCAGGTACTGTTCCTAGCCATGCTTCCCATGTTTTTCCAAAGCGGAGATAAAAAAAAACCTCTGCAACTAAGACAAAAAGTAGAACTTACCAATTGTGGTGGCTTCAATAAATACCAGAGTTCCAAGTAGGAATAACAGTGTCGCCCACATCATCGTTGTGGTTATGAGAGAAGAAACGGTCATCCTCTCTTTATGGGTTCACAGCTTACACTGGTGGTATCAAATATTGATACAATGGCGTCTGGCTGCACTTTACGTTCTAATAAGGTGTAGATTACTAACTCAAACTGACAGTAACTGGAATGAAAAATTGGAAATATCTCCTTAACGCTTACTTCATAAAGCGAGCAGAGTTAAGGGCCTGATTAATGAGTGAACTGTCGAGGATTGAAGTCAATTTTTCACAAGTATGTAGGTGCAGGAATAGGCGATTTGGCACAATGAGTCTGTTCAGCTACTCAGTAAGATAATGTCTAATTTGAAAGACAACACCATATACAAGGCCTGGGACCATATTCCTTGCTCCTCTGCCTCAATGAAAATTATCAATCTCAAATTTAAATGTAACATTTGAATTAGCATCGATAACCATTTGACGGTGTGACTTTCAAACCTCCAGAACTGTTTCAGTGTAGAAGTGGGTTCTGCCAACTTCCCTGCATTGCCTGACCCTCGTTCTCAGACTATAATGTGGGCATCTCTGGTTGTGGGCAAACATTGAATGCCCAACCTCAGTTGTCTCTGTGAGGATGTGGTGGTTAACTACCTTCTTGATTCGAAGTAATCCATATGTTGCAGTTTACCCACAATGACCCGAGGGCGGGAAATCCGTGATTTTGTACCAGCATATATTTGACTTCAACGTCATCTTGTGCAGATTGTTTGTCCTTATATATCTTGTCTTTCCCTGTTAGTAATCAGAACCTTTGATTACATCTCCCAATCCCTTCCTCATTCTGTGAGATTTCAAGCCTAAATAAAGAACGTTGAACAGTACAAAACAGTAAAGGATTTGGTCCTCGGTGTTGTGCCAGCGTTTTATCCTACTCTAAGATCAGGCAAACCGACATACCTTTCATTGCAAAGATAGAGTTAAAATCCCCACTGTGTGGAAACAAATCATTTAACCAACATATCCACATTGGACGTCTAAGGAATATCTCATCCACACCCATGAATCTACATTTCCCCTGCCTAACCTTCCTGACCTACACATCCGTGACCACTAATGGCAATTTAACATGACCAATTCACCTCACCTGCTCATATTTGTGACTCTGAAAGGAAACCAGAGGATTGCAAGCACGCATAAAAGGGGAAAACGTGCAAACTCCACAAAGTCATTCCAGTGAGGATGGTATCGAACCCAGGTCAGTGGTGCTGTGTAGCAGAAGAGCTAACGTGCTAATGGACTAGTCGCTTCAAATATATGATTTTATTACCACTGTTGACAGCATATTCCACACACCCACCACTGCCTGTGTAAACAAACCAGCTCTCGCATCTTCTATGATCATTCCTCCAAAGAGCATAACTATTCCTCCTCGTGATAGACATGAACGCTATGGGCAAAACTCTGTTCATCGATTCTATCTATGATTCTCAACATACTGTGCAAGGAAAAACAGTCACCTCTCATACATCATCGCTCAAATGAGAAAAGTCATTACTTGCCTCAAACTTCCTTCATAAGATATGCCCTCCAGTCCAGGCAATATCCTGGGAAGACCTCTCTGCACTTTCTGTCAATTTTTCTTTAAATGAGGCGATCAGACTGAATGCAATGTCCCAAGAGTGGTCTTACCCGGGGTCTATAGAGCTGCAGTATAACCGCACAGCTGTTAAACTCAATCTCCATGATAATGAACGTGGAAAGATCGTACACCACCGTAACAAATCTACCAACTTGGATGGCAACTTTGGTGGATCTATAGACATGGTTCCCTCTGTTCCTCGGCGTTGTCAGAAATTCTGTACTTTGCATTAATATTCGACCTTCCAAAGTGAATCACTTCACACTTTTGCAGGATGAACTTCATCTCCTACTTATCAGCCAATGTCTCCATCCTTCTAAGGTCCCGTTGCAATCTACAACGGCCCTCCACACTATCCACGACACCACCAAACTTCATGCCATTCGCAAACTTATGAACCCACCTTCAATTCCTCACTAAAGTCATTGATAAAAATCACGAAGAACAGAGGTACCAGAACGTATCCCTGCGGAACACCAGTGTCACCGAAATCCCGGCTGTAACCTTTCCATTTACTATCATTCTCCATTTTCTATGTGCCAGCCAATTCTTCTCTTTATCCCGATTCTCCGTATTTTCTGAATAAGCCTAAAATGGAGAACTTTCTCAAACGCCTTGTGAAATTCCATATTCGCCACACCTACTGCTCGACCTTTATTAACATGTGGTTTCAAATCCTCAAAGAATTTAATAAGGATTGTGAGGTATGACCTGCACTCACAAAGGTATACTGACCATGTATAATAAAACTGCGATTTTCAAGTAATCATAAATCCTGTCTCTCAGAAAATTCTACAAAATTTTGCCCATTCCCGACATAAGATTAGCTAGTCTGTAATTCTCAGAAACATCCGAATATCCTTTCCTGAATCAGTGAATAACATGTGCCACACTCCAACGATGTGGCACTAAACCAGTACACAGTAATGACGCGAAGATCATGGTCTGAGGCAAACTCTTGCATGGCTTCCTGTAATATCCTAGAGTCCATTCTGTTATCCCAAGGGATTCCTGTATTCTTGCATTTTTCAAAATATTCAGCACAACCTCCTTCCTAATATCAACGGATCGTTTATATGAATTTGTTTCATGCTGTCGCCAGAAACGTCAAGGGCGCCATCTGTCGTGAATACTGAATCAAGGTATTTATAAATGACTTCCTCTGAGTCCAGGCGGAAGTTCCCTCCACAAGCCCTGATCGACCCGAACTCACAGTGGCCATCCTCTTCTCCCTTATATAAGTGCAGAGTGCTTTCGAGTTCGCCTTAAAACTAGGCTCTTTTGTTTTTTTTCTGCTCCCGTCTTGCTCTCCTAGGTCCGCGCTTCAGGTCTTTGTAAACTTCTGAAACCCTGACTGATCATTGCTAGCTCAACCTTAAGTAAACTTCCTTCTCCTTTATGACAAGACGTTCCATTATCCTCGTCACACAAGTTTCTTTCAAACTAACATTCCTTCCTTGTCGCAACTGCACAAACCTATCCAGCGCTATTAGCTGGAGCTTCAGAAGCAACCTTCATGTTTCTGTAGTGCATTTTCCTGTGAACATCTGTTCCCATTTAGGAGCCTCAATTGCAGACTGATAGAATTGTAAACACCCCACCCCGAATTACATACCTTCTCAAACCGTTTGTTCCTAAATTCTCCATGAGAACCGTAAACGTCTGGGAGTTGTGATCACTGTCGCTGATCAGCACTCCCACTGGCGACCTGAAAACCTGGTATACCTCATTGCCAGATACCAAATCCATTGTGGCCTCCCCTCTTTCCGATCTATCCACAGTTTGAGTCAGGAATGCTTTCTGAACATGCCCCACAACAACTGCTCCATCCAAACCGTTTGAAATAAATAGATTCCAAACAATATTATGGATTTTAAGACACCCACGATAACAATCCTGCTACGTCGGCATCTTTCCAAAATCTGACTCCCAGTCCCTTCCCCGTGCCTCTGTTGCTGTTGGGGTGACAGCAGAAAACCCCCTATAAAACGACTGTTCTTTTGCTGTTTCTGACTTCCAACCAGACTGAGTCTGGAGCCAACCCTCCTCCACGATCTTCCTTTCTGCAGCTATGATATTATCGCTGATTAGCAATGCCCCTCCCCCACCTATTTTACAGAAAACGTCCATTCTGTTTTGAAACGTCTAAACCCAGGAACATCCAATACCACTCCTGCCTTTTGATATCCAAGTCTCTGTAATGACCACAACATGACAGGTAGAAGTATTGATCTACATTCTGGGTTGCTCACATTTATTCTTGCTACTTGTAATAAAATAGCCACAATTAAACCCATCACAATGACTGCACCTTTGCTCCATCAAGTGATAGCCCCTTCTCAGAAATTCTCTGCAGGATGTGTCTTTCACTACAAGACCTAGCGCACCATCTCTTCCATGCCCCCTGATTATCTAGTTTGAACCCTCCCAAAGAACTCCAGCAAACCTCACGCAGAGGGTGTTATTGTCCCTCCAGTTCAGGTGCACCCGCACTTCTTTTACAGTTCCCATCTCTCCAGAATGTACCCAATACAATTCGGAAATTACTGCAAAGAGTCTACTCCGCCATTTAATCCTGGGCAATAAGCTTCTCATTATCGTTTTTCCGCTTAGCCCCCCAGCCCCCCACCCCCTTCCCCCCCAATAAAGTTTGATCCTATTGTAATCTAAAATCCATCTATCTCAGTCTTAAAAGTTCTCAACGACCTGACTTCAACAACCGTCTGTGACAATGAGTTCCATACATTCATCAATATCTGATTGAAGAAATTTCTCCTTGGCTCGGTTCCTAAAGGGTTTCTCTTTACTCTCATGGTGTCTTGTCGGGTTTTATTAACTCGTACAAATGGAAACATCTTTATAGTATGCAGTCTGACCTGGCCATTCAATATTCCGCGCATGCCCTTTTGGGAATCTGAATGCAATTCTTCAAATAGCCATCTCTTTGGCTTCCTATGCGATTGGGGAAAATAATCAGCAGTTTGATTCAGTGAAATGCAAAGTGAAATTTGGACAGAGTCTCTGAGATGCCAAGGTATTTTGGTGGAACAAGCCGCAGAAATATCAGAATGTGAGTATGGATGCGAATGATTTAAAACACTCATGGATTTGACCTGTCCTGTTCCATATTCATAGGAATGAGGGCTCTGTCATTGTCTTATTGTTGGTCTGTTCTGTTCAGAACAACTCATCTCCTGGGAGTTAGGATGGACCTTGTCCTGAATATCTCCTTACAATACTTGGCATGTCAGCCAGGAAGATGTGTCATAGGGAAAAAAAAGGTCAGAGAAAGTATTGTGTGAAGTAGCATCCGGAAACAATAAGTTCAAATCGATGTTCAGAGAATCGACAATTCAACCAGGCAGCTGTAGTTCGAGAATGAAAGAGAAACACACACAATCTCTCTCTCTCTCTCTCTCTCTCTCTCACACACACACACACACACACACACACACACACACACACACACACACACACACACACACACACACACACACAGACAGACACACACACACACACACACACACCTGCACACAGTTTGAGTGCAATAAAGACTTCGTCTGAGCGACAAAGAGACGGATGGAGAGAGTGTCATCGAGGCAGAGAGGCACGGACCGTAAAAAAGGAAGTATGACAGATAGAAAGAAAAGTAGGATGTTTGGCAGAGAGACAAGCGAAAGGGTAAGAGTCAGGCACACACAGAAAGTCACAGATGAAAGAGAGGCAGGGACAGTGAGAGGCATAATGTGCAAGGGAGTGAATTAAATTGTTCCACAACAAGTGAGAGTGAGACAAGAGACAGTGAGTGAGACAATGTGCGTCACTGTGGCAAGCAACAGTGAGAGAGATGAAACAACGATGTCTGCATATAACGAAATAAACAGAGAAGCAGAGAGTGCGATTGACAGAAAGAATGACTTCGAGACAGAGTGAAAGGCAAAGAGAGAATGAGTGATCTCTGGGTGAGATGCAAAAAAGTGTGCGAGAAATGAGGGAGTGGAGGCAGTGACATAACAACGGAGGAAGATACAGCAGCATAGATTCCACGTTTTAAAAGGTCTTGCCTTCACTCTCAGGCTGTGCCTTCGGTTCCTATTCTCCCCTGTCAACGGAAACATCGTCCCAACATCACTTGGACCAGACCATTTAGTTTCAGCTTATAGACCGCCGAGATTCTAAATACAAATCTTGGAATAGCCATCTCTCTGATAGCTTGTGGGATTACGGAAAATGAACAGCAATTTGATCCATTGAAGGAGGTAATGAAATTTGGACAGATTCTCTGAAATGCTGATGCAGTGAGATGGTGCAAGCGCGGGATTTGTCGGAAGTCGAGTCCAGATATCAATGATTTGAAGCGGTCATGGATACAGACTGAAGAGTACCATACAACCAGGAACGTATTGTTATGTATCCGTTGGGTTCAGAGCAACTCAGCTCTGGGGAGTTAGAACGGACCTTGTATAGAATCGGTCCTCAAAACACCTGCTGGCTTAACACCATCCCCAAGACAAACCCTCAAACACAGCACGTTCACTTTGGAGTAAAGAAGGAGAGGCAGTGGATTTCACCTGGAGTGTGTCAGGAACATATTCCATTGTAAATAAAAGTTGGAGAATATGCAATAGGAGCAAAATTCCGAATCTGAAGCTGCAAATCGCTGTGAAGAGAATCGAGACAGAAACCAGAAAGCTTCAGTGAGAGTGTCAGCGAGACAGACAGAGGCAAATCAGAGATTGAGAGCAAGAGTGTTTGTGTTTGAACGGCAGAGAGAGGAGTGGAGAGAGAGTGAGAGAGGGGAGAGGGACGGACAGTGAAACCGTCACAAAGAATGTCACATATACAAGTGAGGCAGTGGGAGTGAGAAAATGAAAGACACTGCGTCAGATTGTTACATAGTGAGTGAGACGAAGACGAAACAAAACAAGTGAGACAGCGTAAGAGTAACAAGTGATGCAAAGAGATGAGACAATGGGAGAGGTAAATTGAAATCAATATAGTACCAGCCATAGTGAGAGTGACAGAAATAATGACAGCGAGACAGAATGGACGACAAATAGAGATTGAGCAGTATATCAATGAAAGACAATATATGAAATAAAGTGTGAGGGAAACGAAGGATTGAAAGACAGACAGCGAGGGACATAGAAACAGAGTAAGATATAAATGGGGACATTGAGAGAGTGACTGGGACAATAGAATGACAGAAACGGTGATAATTATGAAAATGTCATTGAACTTAGAGTTGCCATGCTGATGTTCTGAGGCAAAAGCTTCAAAATACACCATTCCCAGATGCAGCTCCCGAGCATCCCGTCTCCACAGGTTCTGAAGGTTCTGCTCAGACTCTCTAACATATCGACCTTTACCATTCTGTTGTATTCTTCTTTTATTGTTGTCCAGTGCCCTCTTAAAAAAATAATATCTGTGAACTGATTGTGCAAGCCCTCAATTTTGATTGTGAATTCCATTATTTCAGGTAATGTTAACATTGTTCTGAGTAATTCTACAAAATGTTATTTAATGTTTGTTAAAAGCTGATGGACTAAGTTCAACAAATATTTGACCAATTAAAAATGTCCTTTACTGTTTAGAATCATGGAGTCATACTTATGTACAGCATAAAAACAGAAACTTCCATGCAACCCATTCATGCCGACAAGATATCACAATCCAAACTAGTCCCACTTGCCAGCAACCAGCCAATATCCCTCCAAACACTTCATATTCATATATCCATCCAAATGCCTCTTAAATGTTGCAACTGTACCAGCCACCACCACTTCATCCGACAGCTCATTCCATGCATGTGTCACTGTCTGCGTGAAAATTCTGCCCCGGACATTTATTTTATATCTTTCTCCTCTTACACTAAACCTATGCCATCTAGTTCTGGACTCGCCAACCTTAGGAAAAATGCTTTGTCTATTTACCCTACCTATTCCGCTCATAATTTTGTAAACCTCTAATCAGGTCACCTCTCAGCCTCCGACGCTACAGTGAAAACAGTGTTCAGACCCTTCCTCTCGCTCAAATCCTCCAAATCTGGCAACATCCTTGTAAATCTTGACTGAACCCTTTCAAGTTTCACAACATCTTTCCCATAGGAAGGAGATCGAAATTACACGCAATATTCCAACACTGGCTTGAACAATGCCCTGTCCAGTCGCAACATGACCTCTCAACTCCTGTACTCAGTACTCTGACCAATAAAGGAAAGCATACCAAACGCCTTCCTCACTAACCTATCAACCGGCGACTCCACTTTCAAGGAGCTATGAACCTGCACTTCAAGGTCTCTTTGTTCAGCAACACTCCCGAGGACCTTACCATTAAGTTTATTAAGCCTTGCTAAGGTTTGCTTTCTCAAAAGGCAACACCACATTTATCTATATGAAACGTCATCTGCCAATTCTCAGCACATTGGCCAATCTGGTCAAGATCCTGTTGAAATCTGACGTAACCCTCTTCACTGTTCATGAAACCTACAATTTTGGTGTCATCTTATGCTCTCATCCAAGTCATTTTTTATAAATGACAAAACGTAAAAGACACAGCACCGATCCTTGTGGCACTCCACTGGTCACGGGCCTCCTGTCTGCAAAACAACCCTCCACCACCACCCTCTGTCGTCTACATTTGTACCAGTTCTGTATCCAAATGGTTCGTTCTCCCTGTATTCCGTGAGATCTAAACTTGTTAATCAGTCTCCCATGGGGAACCATGTCGAACACCTTGCAGCAGTCCATGCAGATCACATCTACCGCTCTGCCCTCATCAATCCTTTTTTTACACCCTCGAAAACTCAATGAATTTTGTGAGACATGATTTCCCACGCACAAAGCCATGTTGACTTTCCCAAATCAGCTCTTGCCTTTCCAAATACATGCACATCCTGTCCCTCAGCATTCCCTCCAACAAATTGCCAACCACCGACGTCAGGCTCACTGGCCTACAGTTCCCTGGCTTGCCCTTACTACCCTTCTTAAACAGTAGTACAGTAAATACTGATGCAAAATACTCATTTAGTATCTCCCCTATTTTCTGCGGCTCCACACAAAGGCGGCCTTGTTGATCTTTGAGGTGCCCTACTCTGTCCCTCCTTCTTCTTTTGTCCTTTATGTATTTGTAAAAAGTCTTTGGATTCTCCTTAACTATATTTGCTAAAGCTATCTCATGACCCTTTTGCCCTCCTGATTTCCTTCTTAAGTATACTTCGTTTATACTCTTCTAAGGATTAACTCGGTCTATCCTGTCTGTAAATTACATATGCTTCTGTCTTTTTTTCTGAATCAAACCCCCAATTTCTTTAGTGTCGAGTTTTCACTATACCTACCAGCCTTTCCTTTAACCTGAACCGGAGTTCACTTTCTCAGGATTCTCGTTCTCTCATTTCTGAAGGCTTCCCGTTTTCCAGCCGTCCCTTTATCTGCGAACATCTTCCCCAATCAGCTTTCAAAAGGTCTCCCCTAATACTGTCAAAATTGCCCTTGCTCCAATTTAAAATATCAACTATTAGATAGGGTCTATTCTTTTCCATCATTATTTTAAATTTGATAGAATTATGGTCGCTGGCCTCAAAGCGCTCACGCGCTGACACCTCAGCCAGCTGCCCTGCATTATTTCCCAAACGTAGGTGAGGTTTTGCACATCCTCTCGTAGGTACATTTACATACTGAATCAGAATATATTCTTGTACACACTTGACAAATTCCTCTCCATCTAAGCCCTTAACACTGTGGCAGTCCCAGTCTATGATTGGAAAGTTAAAATCCCCTTCCATAACCACCCTATTATTCTTACAGATAGTTGAGATCTCGTTACAAGTTTGTTTCTCAATTTCGCTCTGACTATGAGGGGATCTATAATACAATTCCAATAAGGTTATCATCCCTTCCTAATTTCTCAGTTCCACCTAAATAACTTCCCTAGTTTTATTTCTGGGAACATCCTCCCTCAGCACAGCTCCAATGTTATCCCTGATCAAAAATACCACTCACCCCCTCTTTTGCCTCGCTTTCTATCCATCTTGAATCCTGAAACATGAACCTGCAAGTCTTGCCCATCCCTGATTCATGTTTCTGTAATTGCTGTGATATCCCAGTCCCAATTTCCTAACCATGCCATGACTCAATCTGTGTTCCCTGTTCGGCTACTTGCATTGAAGTAAATTGATCTCTTTGTTCACTATCTCCCTGGGATCTACGTCCCCACCTTACTAATTTAAATCCTCACGAGCAGCTCGAACAAATTTCCTTCTAAGTGTATTAGACCCCTTCCAATTTATCTACAATCCGTCTTTCTTGGACAGGTCACTTCGACCACAAAAGAGATTCCAATGATCCAAAAATGCGAATCCTTCTCCCATACACCAGCTCCTCAGCCGTGCATTCTTCTGCTAGATCCTCCTATTCCTGCGCTGAACAGATCGTAGCACCCGGAGTAACTTTCTGTAATATTCCTTCAGAATCTCAACCTTTTAAATTCCTATGTCATTGGTTCCAATGTGGACATTGACCTGTTGCTGGCCCCTCCCACCCGTGAGAACATTCTGCATCGTCTCTGACGCATCCTTGATCCTGCCACCAGGGAAGCAACACACCATTCTGCTTTATCTCTGCTGGCCACAGAAGCATCTGTCTGTACCTCGGACGAGAGAATCCCCTAACACAATGGATCTCTTGGGACCCTACGTACCCCGCGCTGCATTCGAGCCTGTCTCAATATCAGAAACTTGGCTGTTCCTGCTACGTTTCCCTGAGAATCCATCACCGCCTACATTTTCCAAAATAGCATAGCTACTGGAAATGAGTATATCCACAAAAGACTCCTACACTAGCTGCCTATCTCACTTAACCTTCGTGGAGTTAGGCCATCTATGTGACTGTATCTGAGACTTCGCCCCTTCCTATAACTTCCATCCATCACACAATGTTTCTGTTGCAAATTCTTCATTGTTTCTAACTGTCTCTCCAACGCATCTATTCAATCTGATAAGATTTGCACCCAACAGCATTTTCCGCTGCTTTACGCTGATATTTTCGGGAAAAAACGCAAGATTTATGGACATAAATAACGTTCAAAATGCCTACTGTCTGTAATGCTGAAAGAAATGTAAACTTGTCCAACTCTGTCAGCAATGTGAATTACTGCCAATAAAAGTATTCACAATCCCGAACAATGAAGATTGCACATTGGAGAAGAGCATGCACATATTAGTTGATGATATTGGACAGGGCAATTTGGGAAAGACAGGGATGGATATGAGCTCGAGGGACACCATGTTCGATAAAACACAATATTTAATATTTTTTAAATAATTTGCTGTCTTCGATGTCAGACTGGTTTTACCATCGGGAATTTTTCGTTCAGAGATAAATTAAACGTGCGATGGTTGACATTTGTGCGAAGTGCCCTGTGGTTGAAAATTGCAGTGGTGTGTGCGTATTAGTGTTGATCTCGGATCGTTCCATGTGGAATTCCATCGTTGAATATGGAATTCCTTCTGTATTAAACAACGTTTGGTTGTATATTTGACCAAGAGATTCTCCCCATCCCTCACTGTCAGATTAATGAATGTATTGACTGTGAGATTCTGATGCTGGACATGCACTGATCACGAGATTCATTCTGTCTCTGAATCATACTCTCTGTTAGTATGTATTCTGTCGTTAAAATTCTTCCATAATGTACGTAAGTTCGAGATTCACTCAGCACTCAGGTCACTGTGATTCTTTGCATGCTTGATGAATTATGTCCATACGTTTAATTTTACTGGATGGGACTTGGAATTCCATCTTCAATACTTCAATACAAATGGGAGAAGGGAATAAACAAAATTAGTGTCTGCAAATGACAGGATGCTGCACAGTTACCATGCAAAAGTTAACAAAACTAAAGAAAATAAAGGCAGAGGTTACAATCTGGGTTACTGTGTATTGTCGTTTTCACTGTTTACAAGATACTCAATAACTATCAGATTAGGCGTGAATTCTGCCAGATTACACAACATTACCTCGAAGATGGCTGATGTCACACGGTTCAAAACTATCTTTTTTCCAGCAAGTGATCCTGGATTAAGGCAGACCAGTTCATGGGAGTCGCAAAAATGCCGATTCAGTCCTATTTCCGTGTGAAAACACTTATGAAGCTTTTCACTGCCATCTCTGATTGAAACGAAAAACTCACCATGTCTGTTTCCGATGTACAATCTTGATGGGGATGACAAATTCCAATAAACGGAATGATTTTCAATTTGAAAATCTAATCCAGTGTCATGTTTTCATTATTTAAATGAAATCATGAGACAAGCCTGCCCAGTGAATTGAATCCTAAACGCCCATGATACAGCTGAGGTTACTGATCATTGTGAGGACGAGGAGCAAACATTGAAGCTTTGAAATTTTGGCGTGTAGATCAGATATTGAATCTTTCATTTGCAAATGACTGGTTGGCGAAGTCCATTCTGATATTTAACTGCACTTATGGGTCTGATCAGCTGCGTTTGCATTCAGTTCTGTCGGATTGAGAGTACGAGGATGACAGCGACCTGTTCCCAGTGTGCACTGATTTCGCTTCGTTTTGTGATTACAATTTGTCAAATTTATTGATACCAAATTAAGAAGTTTGTTGAATTACCGATATTCTCTCAAATTTCAATTCACCCCGATCTGCATGACACCATATTTTATTAACTGCATGAGTTTGGAAGCATGCACTGGCATGAATATATCTGGGGCGATTAAATATCTTCCTTTTTGCCCTCCGGAAACCATGTGCTGTCTGCAGGAGATTTCATCAAAAATTATTCGAGAATCAGTCAGAGGGGCAGAGAAGGTGGATAGTAGTTCACAGCATAATACAAAGTGACGGTTCCAAAGACACACACACACACACACACACACACACATAGACACTCGTCCAAACACACACACAGACACAAACACACACACTCACACAGACACACACGTGCACGCGCACACACAAACATACAAACACACAGACACACTCACACTCTTAAGCAGTCAAAAACAAACAGAAAAAACGCAAAGAAACACACCCAGACACACACACACACACACACACACACACACACACACACACACACACACACACAACAGATTTAAGAAGAATTGTGATTGGACTGACATCCCTTAGAGCCGAATGTGCCCATGAGGAGAAATGTTTCTGCTCCTTCTGCAACAAGGAAATATCTTAACTTTGGCCATCATTCGTGACACCGAGTATTTACCTGGAACTATATGCAGGTACCTCTGCGTGAACCCATTTTTTCAGAAGTTGAGATGGCTTTTATTGCACATTACCTCTTTTTAAATCTCCATCATTGATTCGGATGAAAATGTACACGGCATATGTAATAGTTCGCTCATGCCAATAAAAAAATGGATGCATCGTGGACCGTGAGGACGTTTATCAGAATTTGCAGCTGGACCTTGATCAGCACGGAGGTGGGCCGAGAAATGGCAAACAGAGGTTAATACAGATAAACTTGAGGTTTTGCATTTTGAAATAAACAACGTTCAGAGTTTCATGGTGAATGGTCAGACTTTAAGGAGTGTAGTGCAACAGAGTGAACTTGGAGTTGAGTCACAAGTTGACCTAAAGTGAAGTTAGAGGTGGACGGGCAGGGAAGCAAAATTTCGGCACAATGGGCTTCATCAGTCAAGGTTTTGGGAATTGAAGTTGCAAAACTATGTTGCAATTGTACAGGATGTTGACGAGTCGGCAGTTGAAGATTTGTGTTCAGTTTTGGCCGCTTTGCTATCGGAAGGATGGTATTAAGCTGGAAAAATGCAGAATAAACATTTACGAATGTTGTCCAAACTCAATCGCCTGAGTTTTCAGAGATTTTGGTCCAGCTAGGGCTTTTTCATGAGAGTGTACTACACTGAGGAGTTATCTTGAAGATCACGAGAAGCATGGATAGCGGGAATGCTCTCAATATTGTTCCCAGGCTTTGCGAATCGAGGAATGTAGGGAACCCGTTTAAAGTTCGAGTGGAAAACGTAAAAAGGGAAACTGAGATCTGCTTTTTAGACAGAGGATTGTACGCATATGAAGTGGTTGAGGTGGGTACGTTAACAACATGTATACATCATTTGGACAAATACCTGGATGGGAAATTGGAGTGAATTGACTAGTTGCAAGGACTTGGGCTCAGTGCAGTTGGATGTTTTCATTTGCAAGGACCAGTTTGCAAGCCCTGTCTCCATTCTGTAAACTCTGCCGCTCTGACTCTTTTGCAGAGACCCCATTGAACAGCGGTGCACAATACAACACAATCATTGGTACACGCATGAATAAACAAGATAGACACACACATATAGAAGCACACAACAACATATATAAAAACAGATGCATGCAATCATAGCCGTGGACAAGTAGATAAAGAAAGAGACTGATAAACACACACATAAAGACACCCCGCTCCACACACACACACGCACGCACACACAAACACAAATGGTAAATAACACTTCCCAGAAACATCAAAATATAAAAACTTAAACAGCACACGCATATACGTAAACAGAGGCATACATATTAACATATACACTAACACGTATGGTGAATCACCAACACACACACGC
Source organism: Hemiscyllium ocellatum (assembly GCF_020745735.1). Classification (NCBI taxonomy): domain Eukaryota; kingdom Metazoa; phylum Chordata; class Chondrichthyes; order Orectolobiformes; family Hemiscylliidae; genus Hemiscyllium; species Hemiscyllium ocellatum. Next base: position 828,795 of record NW_026867575.1, read on the forward strand.
ACACGCACATGCACATACACACACACGTGCATGCTTGCACGGACACTGGCAGGGAGGGTGCAAGTAGATGGCAGATTCTATATATCGTGGATACATGTGAGGTTACCACTTGAGTAGCAAATTTAGGCAGGTCGATCATATATTAATGGCAGTAAATTTGGAAAACATGACATTCAACAAGAATGTGATGTCGTTGTTTTCAATATGAGGTTTTTAATTTTTGTGTGGGGTCCGTGTATTCAGTGTGGGGTCCGGGAGTTCCGTGTCAGGGCCGCATATTAAATGTAAGGTCCCCCTATTCAGTGTGAGCAACTGAGAGACAGTCCTTTCAAAATGGCACATATCACGGTTCATTACCCCTTAATCGTACCGAAATATTCAGCCAAAATAGATTGTATGCCCATTCGCCACCTGTATCGCCAGATCTATACCATGAAACGTCTGTGAATTTAGACGCAGGTGATCAAGCAATGCAGTTTTGTTTATGTCCTGAAACCTGGGGGAGTGGCATTGACGGGGGGATTGACATATGTCAGTGGTAACGGCACCTGAACCTTTTCTGGAATGACTGAATTGGGATTAGTCTCTCTTGGAGGTTTGGAGACTGTCATATTGGCTAACATCTCTCTGAGACCGAGATTGAACTTTAGAGAAGCATGTCAGACACCAGATGCAGCATGTGTGTCCCGGGTTTGTCTTGGATGAGAAAGAAGTATGGGACAGTTCCAATCAGGTTGGCATCTGTTACGGAGAAGGCCAGACGCCCTCCAAATATTTTAAGATGACACACCAGAGCAGCACAATCTTTCTGAGGAGAATGGACAGTGGAAATGCCAGGAGTCGTGTGGCTGGTCAAACAGGACGTTTTGAACATGACATATGAAACATAAACAGAATGAAAACAGAATTTTGAATAACTTCATGTCGTTGAAAACCCAACCGTCTCTATTGCAAGTTAACGGGGGAGCTGTTCCAATTTCGCAACATCCCTAAAATACACCACTTATCAAAAGGCAAATTTAAACTCACGTTCATATGTACAGGAGAGATTTCAGAGAGAAACCTGATGTTATAAGCACCTGTTGAAGTAAAGAACATCTTTCTGTTGAAGCTGTTTCTCTGTTACCAGGGTATTTCTAACAACCTACTAAACAATAAACATACTAGAAAATATCATGAACTGGGAGAACTTGCCAATTTCCCCCTACTGTTGAAAGTAGCCCTCTACAGACATAACAGAAACTCTGTCTTCACGATCCCTCTTCAATATAAACACGGACAACGAAACTTTGTTAAAGGGCCAGAATGGACACACACATCAGCATCACTGCTGAAAACTACAAATGGAAAACGGACGGCTGACACTGTCCATCACTCCAAAAGCCCCACCCTCAGCCTGGTGACAGACACTTTCACAAACCCAAGTCAAAATTCTGGAGGTCCCGCCCATATGGAATTATGGGTCTGCACAGAGCACACAGACTTCTTTTATTCAAGAGCACAGTCCACCACCACCTTCTCAAGGGGGACTATGGAGAGCAAAAATGTTGGCCGAACAAATGGCTTTCATGTCAAGTGAATGAATAGGAATGAAAGGTAAGTGAAATATTTCGAGAGTTCCTTCAATGTCACTGGGTCAAAATCCTCTAAGTGCCTCCTTGACGGCTTATTGTTAGTCTGCGTGCAGCACACTGACCACTGCAGTTCAAGACGGAGGTTAGCCCCATACTCTTCTCAAGGGGCACAAATAGGGATGTACGCCAAATGATGGACCAGTCAATATGCACCACATCTTGTGAATTAAAAGTAATGAAAGTGAGTGAAGACAATGATGATATGCCTTCACGGGTTACTGATCTCTGAGATGTCCTTCCTTTCTCGCCCACTATCTATGATCCTGACGCCATCTGATTGCATCACTATCGCCGAAGAATTTTCCATCACTCTGTCTTTATCCAATTTCCGACCTCACTGCGAAAATGCTATTTCACACAAACGCTTAGACATGAATGTAAGAAACCAGGATCATTACGACGACAGAGTAATGTACAGTCCTCGAGCTGACATTTGCTGAACTACATCCGAGGATATCAGTAACAAAATAGATCAAACTGAGGTTCTTTCGATCTATCTGTGCTGGCGATTTTCTTTTCACACTTTATTAATTGCTCTCTCCTTCCTCATTAATGTCTCTGTCGCTGTTTCTATCTTGAACGCCGTTAGTTTTATTCCCTCACCTATGTCACACAATATATGTGTCACTCTCTGTAAAGTCTTCATTCAAACACTCTTTCACTCTCATTGCCCAATCTCTCTTTCTCGAATTCTTTTTTCAAAATATCTCTTTCATTACTCTTTTATCTCCCTTTTTTCATCTTGAACCCCTTCATCTTCTTTCACTGTCCCTCATTAATCATTCTCTCACGCACACTTCTCTCTTCATTCTCTGCTCTGCAATACACTCTAACACATTTATCTCCTTTCTCTCTGCCACTCGTTATTCTCTACACCTGTATTTTGCTTTCTAACCCGTTTATTTTCCTTCTGCTTAACTCATTATTCTCTTTAACACATTAATCTTCTGTCTCTGAGGCCCTCATTACGGTTTGCACCTCACTTTCTCTGCAATACCTGTATTTACTACATTTTGTCTCCTCCACCTCTTCTGTTTATCTTGCAATCTCCATTATTCTTCTTTCTTCCTTCCTCATCATTCCCTCGACCTTTATATCATGCGCTCTCTCTCAGTCATTTAAGGTTTCTTCTGGAAGTCTTAACTTTTATCTTGGCTGCACTTCGTGCTACAGTGTCAATCTCCAAACTCAGGAGGATCCAACTCAGCAGCAGGTCCATCCAGAAATGGTAAATGTTTTCCTTACTCTGTCAAGGGTCGTTAACATAAATTCCTGATGGATGCACCCACCTGTGGCAATTTAATTAATACTAAACCTCCCACTGACAGTGTTGACCTCCCCAAAGAACACGTGTTGCGAGGAGCAATAGCAGAGCTTACATTATGGCCCAACAAGTTCTGTATAGTCACAGTGAGATCAATGAAACAAAGGAGCCCTGTTCAACGGACTTGGAAGCTCTCTGTAGTAAGTAATCTCTCAAGCTCTGAGTTGTCGAATTGTTAAAGTGACAGTCCGGAGAGAGCAGTCAATGTTGCATCACCGTCGAAAGTAAACCACAGTGGGGTGAGATCAAGTACACTGATAAGAAATGTTCAGCTACCCCCACCCACCAACCTCCACACATGCCCCGACCACCCAAATAACCATCCCCACCTCACCCTGCGCTAAGCCAGCCGTTCCGGGTTGACGCTCCACCTGTGGCTTTTGAATTCCAGTAACAGTGTCAGGAGTTACCTCATGAGTGAGTGTATTACTTGCATCTTTCTGCATCAGTGGTGCTAAGATGAAGGTAGTCAGGAGCGTTACCAGATGTAACGATCACAACAAACTGTCCTGAGCTTCCCCATCGATGTTACGGTGAAGAAAGCACAAGAATGTCTCTACGTTCTCAGAAGGCGATGGAAATTCCTTATGTACATCAAGAAGCTTAATTTTTATTTCTCGGTGCATCATACAAAGTTCCTGCTTGTGCTTATCACAACTTGGTATGGCAACTACTTTGCCCAATATCGCAAGAAATGCCATAGAGTCATGAACATGCTCAGTGCATCAACAGATTTGTCTTCTATCCATTGACTCCGTCTGTGCTCCCTCTGCCTCGGGAAAGCAGCCAACAGAATCAAAGATCCCACACCTCACTAGGGTTATAGTATCTTTCATCCTCTTCTGACGGGCAGAAGATCTAAATGTTTTAATTCACGTATCAACAGATTCAATAACAACTTTTCACGCTCTGATAACAGCCTTTGGAAAAAACCTGCGAAAGTCAAATATTTTTTTTCTCTCTGCTGCGTGTCTGAAGCTGTGACAATGTATTCTGCACTCTTTTTTTTATCATAATGTAGTTTTATGGTGTGACTTGCCGAGATGGCACACAATACAACTTTTTTCTTTTTCATCTTATATCAGTGCATGTGCAGTGCGTGCTCAGTGTGTTTCGTTATATTCAGAATTTCTAAATTCCACTCCTTCCCAACCATGTACCTAACCCAATGCTTTTCAAAACATTGACGCTGCACCTGCCTCGAGTATTTTTTTTTGACCTCGCATTCCACATATGCACCACTTTCTGGGTGAAGAGGTTTTCCATCGGGTATTTTATAAATCTTTCCCTTATCACCTGAATCCTTTGCACACTAGTTTACCCAACCCTGGGTAAAAATACAAATTCACTCATCTCTGCCCATGTTGAATTAACACTTCTCAATATGAACATCCCTCATTCACCTACTTTCCAAGGAATAAAGTCCGACCTTGGCAATGCTTTTTTATAACTCTTGCCGACTGGTCTTGGCAACATCCTCTTCATAGAACGAGAGAAACAGGCAGAGAGACCAAACACAGAAATTCGTAAACAAGTGTTGGACTTCGGCCAGTAGGCCCATTCAATATGACGCTTGCTGATCATTTTCCCTTAGAAAGAAAGACAGAAAAGTGTCAGAACGCTCGTCCTTTTTTTCCCAAAAAGCTGTGCCTAGGCTGGAGTCCTTCATTATCTTCAGAAAGCAATAAACCAGGCCGGACTCCAATCACTCTGGTTTGGTACTGGAATGAAACGGTCCTTTGTTTATATGTTAACTGATGACACTTCAAGCTAAAGTGGTCATGTTTTAGAAATGGCCTGTGTAGTGAAATCGGAGTGGTCAGCTCTACAGCTAGCTGAGATGAGCTAAGCAATTTTAGTTCAGTCTTGAACTGCTTGGAAGATCAACTGGGAGCTGTGTGGAAACTCTCTCACTTTTCTGGCTTCAACTTCAACCTGTAAGCTCGTGCTCCATTTATACAGGTTTTTAAAGAGAGTTTGCTGTTTGGGACTGTTGTGTATAGTTGGAACAACACAATTAATTCGCGTTGTATAGGTTGAGTTCTGTAGGGAAGTATTTGTTATTTTCTTTGTGCTTTATTGTGTAATTGTGTGAATACGTTCTTATCTGTTTTAAAATATATTAATTAACCTGGCTGTCTTACTGCTGGTAACTTACTGTAATTTACAAAGTTATGGTCTGAGGCTGCCTGGTTAAGAATGTTTTGCGTCGTCAGACCTATTCTCTACCAGATTGTCGACTCTATGCGAGATTTTAAACAGCGAGTGGTAGCTGCTAGTGGCTTCATTTTGGTTGTTGGCTTGGTTGTGTAGACAAGGCTTATGATTGTAATGGATCTTTCAGTAGCCAAAGGTTTTCATGATGTCGATGCAGTGACTTTGGGAGTTTTGAAAAAAAGTGAATAAGACCGAGTTGCAAGAATTAACAGAGAAGCTGGAAATGGAACAGCCTGCTTCTGTGCAGAAAGGAGAAATAATTGCAGCAGTCATTCAGCATTCCAACCTGCGGGAGAAACCAACAGTATATACAGAGATGGCTATAATTCAATTGCAAATGAGACAGTTTGAGATAGAGGCAAGAGATAAGGAACGGTGAACAGAAATGAAACAGTTGTAGTTACGATTAAAAGCAGAATATAACGAAAAAGAGAGCAGTAAAAGAGAGAGAAACACAGAAAGCTTTTGAAATTCAAAAATTGACAGTTGAAAAGAAAAATTAGACTTCAAGGTTGGAGATAAAGGTTGAGTGTAGGCTCAGTGAGGAAGAGAGTGAGGATGAACAAGCCCCTGGAAGCAAGAACCCGAATGAAATATTGTTTAAGCATGAACATGCATTTCCTAAACTCAATGAGAAGAATGCAGAAGCCTTTTTTGTCTCTTGTGAAAACGTGGCTAAAAAAAATGCATTGGCCAGTGCCAATGTGGGTCTTGTTGGTTCAGACAAAACTTGTAGGTATAGCTAGCGAGCTGTGCGCATCCCTATCTGTGGAGTATGAGGGGGTGAAAAAAGAAATTTTAAGTGCCTAAGAGTTTCTAACAGAAGCCTGTGGACAACGTTTCAGGAATCTAAGTAGGGACAATGCGTAAACCTACACTCAGTATGAAAGGTTCAAACAGATAGGACCGTTAAGATTTGAACAAAGCTATGATGCTCTCAGAGAGGTCACAATTTCGGAGGAAATCAATAATCCACTGACTGATAAGCAGCGAACTCCTGTGAAAGACCAGAGAGTTAAAACAGTTCGTTTATCATCTGAAGTGACTGATGACTATGAGCTGGTCGATAAAGCTCGGTTTGTCTTTTACAATCAATTTCAGTCCATGAGGGATAGAAACTGGTGAAAAGAGAAATCCTCACGTAGAAAGAAAAAGGCACATATCGTTGAAGATCAGAAGGATAACTTACCACAGGATTAAAAAAAGAACTCCATCAAAAGGACAAATAACTTAAAAGGCATCATTGTTTTCATTGTAATAAAGTTGGCCACACGAAATCACAGTGTTGTTGGGATCGGAGAAAGCCAGATATAGGAATATCAGACAAGCCTGGAAGGCTCGTTGGTCTAGTAACAATCAGCGAAAGTGAAGTTACACAACTTTCACAGAGTGTACAAGATGATCAGAGGTTGATTATGGAGGAAGTGCAAGATTTGCTTAAAAATATACAGGCAAGGTTAGAGAGTATTCACGTAGACCAAAGGTAATAAGTAGAGGGCTGATAATATTGAGGGACACAGGATCCTCTCAGTCTGTAATGCTGATGGATGTGGAGAGATGCACTCCTGAGAGATTATTGCCAGAAAAGGTACTGGCAACAGGAATTCTGCAATAGGAAACTGAGACAAAATGTGCTCAGTTACGTGAAGTGTCTCTGGAGAGACCAGAGAAGTGTGGAGACATTGTGGTGGCAACATTGGACAGACTCAGCTCCAGGAATATGATTTATCCTTATATGTGATAGAGCTGGTTCACCAATTGGGAGTAAGTTAACGGTGTAGAAAGAGACTTTCAACATAGTTTTGGCATGACAACATTTCAGTATTTATATTACCAGCAAGTTTTCTGAGACAATTGTACACACAAATCACAACAAGCTGACATGTTTGGAAAAATGTAAGGTCAAAATTCAAGACTTTTTTTAATGGAGTGTGTTGTAGCAAGCCATTCACGTTCAGAACTGAGCACGTGACAACGCGCGAAAACATGATTTCTGATGCGTTATGAAAACTCGACTGAGATAAGGAAGTGCACCACGGCCTGAATTTGCATACGGTTGTGCATATTTGTATGTTTACACTCAGAAATTTGTATTTTTATGTGTTCAGACTAACCGTGTTGTGAAAGGTTAAAAAAGAAACCATCTTTTGAAGTTGATGGTTCATTTTGTAAGTGGGTAGGTGTCAGAAAGCTACTTTTCTTTATTCATCAAAAATGTTCCGTGGCTCAGGAACACTCTGGCGTTGATTTTTTTTTTATGGGCAGCAATAAACCAGGCCGGGTTTCGTTCAGTCAGATTTGGTACAGAGATGAAAATGATTTTGAGAAGCTTTCTGTTTATATGTAAATAGATCAGACTTCAGACCAAAGTGGTCATATTTTGGAAGTGACCTGATTTCTTGAAGGGGAGTGGTCAGATCTCTAGGTAGCTGAGCTGAGCTAAGCAGATTTAGTTCATTCTTGAACTGGTTGGAAGTTGAACAAGGAGCTGTGTAGAAACTCTCTCTCTCTCTCGTGCCATTCAACTTCAACCTGTAAGCATGTGTTCTATTTATCCCGATTTGTAAAGTGAGTTGGGACTGTTGTGTCTATTCGGAAATGCATAATTTAGTTGAGTTGGATAGGATGAGTTCTGTAGGGATTCTTTAATCTGCTCTATGTGGTTCTTTGTGTAATTTTGTGAATAAATGTTTGGCTGCCTTAATGTGTAGTACTCAACCTTAGTCTGGGTAAATTTCAATGCACACTTACCGAAACCAATTACAAAGTTATGATCTGTGGTTGCCTGCTTAAAAATATTGTGAATAGTCTGGCCTAGTTCGTAACAAAAGGAACCGGATGAAACTTGAAATTCATAGTGAGTGCTGACAACACTTGTTGGTTTGTTCTGACAACATTTGCAGAGTTTTAACAGGCTGGTTCGGCATGTGGTATCTGATGGAACAACCTATTGCCGTAATTCATCCTAACATCGAAAAGTGCAACTCAAAGTGCGGGCTTCAAGCTAATTTTAAAACGCGTAAATGCAGGGAGATCCACTCGAACACGTTGAGTTTTGGCTCAGCCACATTAACCGAATGGATCTGGAAGGAAATTGTCTTTCTGATCTGGATGGGCAACACACTGGTGTCAGCGTTTTCTGAGTATGGACATTGGTCAGTGGGTGACTGTTGGCTCTTGTTGGGGATTTACATCTTTGACAGGAGGGCTGAAGAAATGGGGACAGTAAAGTATAAATACGCGGTGCAGTGTGCAAAGTTGGGGATATAATTCAGCCTTGAGAGTGGAAAACATATTCCCATCTCTCCTGCAGCCTAAATCAAACAACTCCTTCCTGGCTTGCATGGAAGGAGGAAGGAGAATCCAGAATCCTATGTCCAATAAGCTCTCTCTTTGGAATAGAGACTGGTTCGACCCCGGCCCCAGAGGGAATTTCGCAGTTACCGGTGAACCACAACACGAGCTAAGAGACACAAGCCTGTCACAGTCGCATTGGATTATTGGAGGAGAGAATGCCATTGCTCTATCCATTGCACAGGATCATTCATCAGCTGGATATGTTGGAACACGCCGCTGCAATGAATGGAATTTGAAACAGAACCTTCTGATTCAGAGACAAATAAATTGGGAAATATCCAGGGCAACTCAGCAGCTCTGTAGGCACCTGCATACACTCAATTCCCAATATCTGTGTGGGTTTGCACCCGGTTTTACAGTTTCCTCTCACAGACCAAAAATGTGCAGCTTTGGTGAATTGGCCTTGCTAAATATTCCATAGAGCTCAGGGATTTGTTGGGGAGATGCATTAGCCAGGAGAAATGTAAGTTTGTAGGATAGCGGACTGCATCTAGGTGTGATACTCTTCTGAAGTTTGGAATGGGCCAATTGGGTCGAAAATCTGTTTCCTCACTTTCGGGATTCTATGAAAACAGGGTGTATGTTTCGCAGTCACATTCAAAAACAAAATCTGCTCCCAGCTCCACGGAAGCTCACAAACAACAGTGTCCCATGTGCATGATGAACTGCAGGGTTTCTCCAAACCTCCCTGGAGATCTCCTCACAAGTCAAGGTGAGATGAATTGTCAGAGGTCTGTTAAGGGATGCTCTGACATGATTATGCCTGAGGCATATGCCCTGCCATGATTTTAGAGATTGTTAATGTATTAAGTTCCATTGAAGCAACATGTATGCCGGGATTTTACCTTCACGATCTGTCCAGTTTCTGCTCTATTTGGCAAAATAACTATATCCAACAACGGAACTGTGTTCTCAGTGAAGGCAACATTTTATCTTCACCAGACTGAGGGATCTGTATTCCTACTAATGATGATGTGGATAGATGTATTTGAGGCAAGAAAATTGTAAGAACGAATGCAAGGACGATATTCCCCTTTTTGCAGTTTCCCTTGCCAGGAAGATTTTGGCGTTCAAACCTCGGATAATTCGAATAATCATCGGAGAAACCGAGACTTTCAAGGTGGAGGCGATTCAAGTTCGAAAGGTATAATGGGTTAGCGGGGATGGATTCTCACTAGTGGTTTATTATTGTTGTTTAACATTGTAGAGGACAAGACCATCAGCTGAAGGAGGGTTGTAGGTGGGAACCAGCAGGAAAATTCATTTATCATATCTTCCAATACGACAGGGCCTCCCTGCGGGTTGTGATGGATGCATATGGCTGAACGATGTGACTCTGTGAGGCTAGCGCTGTTGGAACTACAAGTTTTGAATGATCCTTTCTGATTTTTACTATGACCTTCCATCCTTCTGATCAAATGTGTGAAAAAATAACTAGGTCATGGACAACAGGCAATGCAACGAATTTTATTGATACAATTCAGAAAGCAGCAGGTCAAGTGTCATTAGATCCACACAATAGATCACAGTCAATTTACAGAAATCAATTGGTCTGTCTCACGTTTTTCTCTTTAGATTCATTTTGTTTCACACCGATTTTCTCTTGCAGCAGTATCCTCCGATGACACACATGCCTATTACCGGGATTTCATGCTGAAGACAACGGGATTGTTTACAGAATCCTTTCACAAATGCACAAGCTTTGAATAAACCTATTAAAGAGAAAGGGATTGTACAGTGATGTCCACAGTAAAATAATTAACACTCAATATGTCACTAAATCAATTAATATGACATCCAGAAACTTATCTAGTGAAGCGAGAGTGATTCAATCGAGGAGGTGGACACCTGAGCTTTGCATAGTATTATCAGTGTGGACTTACCAAGAGGTGTACTGCAACCAATGCAGTCAGTGCTGTGTTATGAAGGGATAAAGAGACTAAAACTGTCCTGTTTCTCCCAATGTAGTCACTGGCAGAGGACTGTGCACTGCCCTGCAACTGGTTCCGAACTGAGAGATGTGGAGCCCAGAACCATGTACAGTGTGGTCATACAAAGGCAGATTGAACCATCTCTATGTACAGCGAAAAAGGTGTAGAATAATGAAGGACTATGGAGACAATGTCCTATCCCAGTGTGGACTAAATAAGGTATAACAGAGTGATAAGAAGAATATGAAGCTTCACAGAGGTATCGCGTTGTCATACTCAAAGAGGTCAATGCCATCCCTTCATTGTTCCAAGTAACATCCTACCAAGGTTCAGAGGGACCAGAACTGCCCAAAGTGCTCCCAGTGTGACTTAGTCAATGGATATGTGAAATAACTCTTCGAATTGTGTTTTCTTTCAAACAGGAAGAAAAAAATACAGAAGGAGATACACTAAAGCAGGTTACCAAGCACTTTTCGATTAGATTCCCTACAGTGTAGAAACAGACCCTTCGGCCCAACAAGTCCACCTCGACACGCCGAAGAGTAACCCACCCAGACAAATTTCCCCCTGACTAATGCACCGAGCACTAGAATGGCCAATCCACCTGACCTGCACATCTTTGGACTGTGGGAGAAAAATCGGACTATCCAGAGGAAACCCACGCAGACACGGGGAGAATGTACAAACTCCACACAGAGAGTCGCCAGAGACTGGAATCGAACAGGCACCCTGACGCTTTGAGTCCTCAGTGCGAACCACTGAACAGTCGTGTCGCCCAATTGTCGATTCTTTTGTTTTAAGTACTGCTTTCGAGAATACGTTGTGTTTGTACTGAGTGTATTCCACAACCCAGGGCTAAGGCAGCTGAATAAAATGCAAGCAACGAGTCACTGCATAATCTCTTAGAAGTCATCAGAATTAGAGTGATATTGGCACCCAGAAGCGTTACCCGTACTGGAGGATATTGCAGAGTTCAGAAGCGTGGGAGTGGGGGAGGGTGTCGCAAAAGAGATTTTTAGTTGTCCTTTTCAAAGTGGAAACGAAGCTGCTGAGAACAGCTTATTCGTGAATAGTTTTTGAGGGTCGATAATCAGCAAATTAATTTAAAATTCCTCGGAAATTTTCCAAAATGGGATAATAACTTCATACAGAGGAGGTGGGGATGGGAATTCAGCCTGATTGAAATAAGTTAAAAAATCAGTTAAAATTCAATTGCAAACCAGCACACGCTTAAGGGGCTGTTGGTGTTCTAGTCCGTTTTCAAATAAATGTACTAACCAGTAAACAAAAGCCTTGGTCTGGGTTCTCCATCCACAATGCTTGGCTCGACAAGCACCAGAACTATTTGCAGCAAAACCAGTGATTTCATCTTTCTCTATAATGTCTCTCAGAGTCCCGAAGAGCTGACTGTAACAGGGAGGCACTTTATACCAAATGAGACGCTGTTCTGTAATTAATAACCGGAGATCAAGGTTGAAGATTGGATCCACGTTGTGTTCATTATAACATCTCAGGTGAAATGTAACTGAAATTAAAGGTTAAGCGTTTCTGTCAATCAGTCATTTATTAGTGAACAGAGAGGTCCAACTGTATAGTTGTTGACATCATGAAGGTTCACAGGAAATGCTCAAACTGGGCAAGCTAAGTAAACCATCGTTCCTGCGCTGGCTCTTTTCAGTTCTCCGAACAAAGAGCTAGCTGTGACACACTGGACAGAATGGCTTACCCTTTTCTTTATTTTTATGTTTTGTTCGTTTCACACCCGTGAACCTTACTCCTAAATCCAACAAAGCAACACTGTGTGCTGATGCTTTTGTGAACAATGTCATATTACATTGAAAACAACCAAACCGACGTGAATTCCTGAGAAACAATTGATTGACAAAGACGCTTAATCGTTCATTCAAGTTATATTTGGTCTTAATGAAATGTCTTTAAAATGAGCACAACTTGAATACAATTATCAACGTAAACATAACATATGATTTGTCTTTTGTGCACATCAGCGACGAGCTTCTGATTATTAAAGAACAGTCTGGAAGTTCAGATTTAGTACCTGCTCCAAGTTGCTGCTGCTCTTGGTGAGGGAACTGTCCATTTAACAGTTCCAACGTGGGGCCAACTGCAATGAATCCGGGATCATTATCAAGTATTTTGTGCTCAGCACGTTTGCAATTCACATCTGTTCTCTGGCAAATCACTGTTTCTATGAGAAGTAGAGGAATGAATGAAAATGTTGCTGCATTGTCTCAATTGATGATCGGCCCTGTGGTGGTGCAGCTTATTGCTGTTGTGCCTTTGGTTGACCTTGCTGGGCATGAACATATCATACCGTACACTCTCGGTAGGAACATCCTGGGAAGGAAAAGAGACCATTCAGATACTCACGCCTGTGCAAATGCAATATCATGTCGATTGACATACTTTTATGTCGTTTGACTTCCTCACTCTTCTCAGAACCAGAAAACCATAAGCTGTCACAGCAAAAATTAAGTTATTTGACCCATGGAGTCTGTTCCACCATTCAGTCAGAGCTAGTAAGTATCGATCTCCATGCTCCCACTTTCTTTGATCCCCTCAATACCCAACTACCTACGTATCTCAATTTTTTAAATGTAATATTGCGACATGGAGATGAATCCTTCTGCAATTAACCCAAACACCCAGAAAAGCTCACTTCGTCACGGTAGTCTGTTAAAATATGATTAACAGAGAACTTGCAAATTCAACCAGATATCGAAAAGAAATCCGACAACTGATGCAGAATTCACTGTGGTTTCTGGAAGACCGTTTCAAACTTCTATGATCTCTTGCGTGTAGACACTCTTCTCAACTTCTCTCCTGAGCACTCTGCCTCTAAAAGTCATACTCTGTCCCCTATTCGAAAATATCAAATCAGCAGGATAAATGCATATTAATACACCTTTACTCCTTCCCATCACACCACCGCCCCGTTGATTGCTTAAAGGTTTCCATCAGATCTCTGATCTTCTAAATTCTAGAGGCAAAAAGCTTAATTTGTTTAACCATCATAACTTAACATTGAAGGGCAGGTATTATTTTTGTAATACGATGTTGTACTCCCTCCATCGCCAACGTGTCCTTCCTATCACGTCGTGCTCAGATCTCTTCATGCCACGATGAGTTTCCGCAACTGGGGAAATAGAGTCCTGTCGATTGTCCTATCTTAAAGAAGTTTAAGTGCATCCAGACATTCGGACATTGATTTGAAAGAAATATTAACATTTGAGGAATGCTCAGTCAAGTATCAACGCATTTCAGAACAAAGAAGTAGTGGCTATTTTTGGAAATGCATATCAGGACAGGGCTTATTCCGTTATTGGATAAGGTTCTTGGGAGTTTTCCTGAACAAAAAGACCTTTGGGAGCAAGATACATACTTCCTTTAAAGTGGGGTGGTAGATAGGCTGAATGAAACATAACTCGTAGAACACAGAACATATAACCATACAAAGCCAGGTAAGGTGCTTCAGCCGACGATAGTGTGCCGAACATTTATCCTGTGTCAGTTAAAACTAACTTACATACTCTTAATTTTACAGTCATCCATGTGCCTATCCAAAAGTTGCATTCGTGACCATATTGTGTCTGACTGTAGCATCACTCCTGGCAGTGCATCCCACGCACCCACCGCTCTGTGAGTAAAGAACTTACCTCTGACATCTCCACTAAACCTTCCTATAATCAACTTAAAGTTGTTATCCCTCGTGATAGGCTTTTCTGAACTGGGTAAGTGTCTTTGGCTATCAACTCTATCTATGTCTCTCATTAGCGAGTCCAACGTTATTAAGAGACCTCTCATTCTCCTTCAGTTCAATGAGAAAAACTCTCACTCCCTCAAACTTTCCTCAGAAGACATGCATTCTACTCCAGGAAACGTCCTGGTATATCTTATCTGCGCCCTCTCTAAAGCTTATACATCCCTCCGAGACCAGAACTGATTACAGTATTCTAAGAAAAGTGAAGTAGATGTTTGGCATGGTTGCCTCTATTGGGCAATACATTGATTTGCGAGCTCATATCAAGGCTGCACATGACATTGGTTAGATTATTTTTGGAATGTTTTGTGCAATTCTGGTCACACTGCTGAAGGAAGGACGTTGTGAAACTTGAAAGACTTCAGATAAGATATACGATTATTTTGTCCAGTTTCACGGGTTTGAGCTTCAGCGAGAGACTAAATATGCTGGGATAGTTTTTTTAATTCCATGGAGCGTCAGACGGTCACTTATGAATTAGCGTTGGTTTACAAAATTATGAGAAATATGGATTGGGTAAAAAAGACATGGTCTTTTCTCCTGGTTGGCGGGGGGTGGGGGTGGAGGGGTTCCAGAACGAGAGGGCACAGGATTAGAGTGATAGGGGAAACTTAAAAAGGTACCTAAGGGAAACGTTTTGGCGAAGGGGGTGGTGTGTGTCAGGATGTAGCAAGCAAAGTAAGTGGTGGAGGCTGGTAAACTGCAATATTTAAAATACATCAGAAAGAGTATATGAATGGGAGGTGTTTCGCGGAATATGAGCCAAGTGCTGGCAAATAGGACCAGATTAATTCAGAATATCATTGACTTTGACTTAACATTGACTTCACCAGATTCAAAATTTCACCTCCCTTGCATCATGCAAGACCGAACCCTCTATTGTGCACTGCCATCTTGATCTGACCTACCTGCCCATCTTCCTTCCCAACTTTTTTTCTCTACCCAGATGACCGACCTATCACAATCATCCCCCAACGACATCCACCTCCCGTCATCCCACCGACTTTCTACCAAGCCCCGCACTCACCGGCACGTTCTCCCCATTTACATCTCAGCCGTATTCCACCTCCACACTCCTGATGAAGGGCTTATACTCAAAACATCGACTCTCCTGCTCCTCAGATACAGCAAGACATGTTGTGCTTTAACAGTGACACACTTTTTGACTCTGACTCTCCAGCATCAGCAGTCCTCACTTTATTTAGTTGTTGAAACCCTTACTGTGAAATCTCCATCACACGCCTCACTGGGAATAAATTCTTATCCTCCATTCACGAAGATCTGTGCAAATCTCCACCTATCGCCTTCATATCTAGCTTCCGCCAATGTCAACCCCACACTTCAATTCAACTCTCAGCCTCCTTCCCCCATTCACAACCTCCTTATTGAAATGCCTGAAACATCGTCCATCTGCATGACAATCTGTGCTTTGAAACGGAAATATCTATCATTAAGAGACCTAACTTTACGGTAATTCGTCCAAATACCTTGAAATTCAGTCCATTCATGACAGACATTACCGCCATGAGAAAAAAAAAGTGGCTGGCTATCCACATCTCTTTTGGCCTCAACCTCTTGGACACCTACATCGAGTGACATCTCATCATCCTCCCTCTAATTAGAAAATGCCGAGCAGCCTCAAACATTTTGTTAACGATATGCCTTCCATTCCAGTCAGCAACCTGAAACATCTCCACTGCATCTTCTCTAAAGCATGTACATGATTCCTGTGATGAGGTGATGGGAACTGAACACAATAATCTAAGTGTGATACAACGAGGTCTCGATAGAGCTGCAACACAACTTTCTGGCTCTCAAACTCAATCCCCCTGTAATGACACTCAACACAATGCAGGCCTTCTTAAGAACCTTATCAATTTGGGTGGAAACTTTCAGGGATCTATGGACATGAAACCCAAGACCATAGCCAAGAATCCTGCCTTTCACACTGTATTCTGCGTTCGCATTAGGCCTTACATAATGAATAACTTCACAGTGCCATTTATTAGCCTAGTTCTGCATCCGTTACCTGTCTCCTTGCAACGTAGACCAGCGCTCCAGGAGTGAGATTTAGGGAGAGGCTTAATACACTGGGGCAATCTTCCCTGAACAAACAGAGACTGAGGCGTGACCTTATCGAGTTTAATCAAAATCATGATATGGTAAATGGGCAAGGCCACTTCCCATTCCACAACGTTCATAACAATGGGGAAGGTGGCAGTTAGTTCTGATATAAAGAGGGTGAAGGGTTGCAGCTAGGGGAACATTAGATGTGATAGTGATAAGTTGAAACAGGTAGGGAGTCCTTATGATACAAAAGTGGAAAGAAAAATAGACAGATAAGGTCAGTTCAAGGAGGCGTGGAGGAGGGTAAGATTTGTACATGGTTGAGGTTGGACGTTGGGAGCTAGGGAGCGTAGTGAGGTGAATGGTGGAACTGAAAGGAGGAGGCATTACCTATCCCTCTTTCTCGGTCGTCTCTCATGTCCATTGTCCAGTCCCACCATAACCCTGTTCTCCAACTGATCACTGCATGTGTCCATCTTATTCTCAGGCCCAATCCCTCCATTCGTTTGTCTCTTTCCATGACCTTGCAACACGTTAATCTCCGTCCTCATTTGTCGATTGGTGTGCTTTCCACTTTTATTGTCATGGTCCTTCCAAACCATAATACTTCGTTGAATCTCACCTGTTATGATGAACATTTTTGACCCACTCCACTTTCATATTGGTCTATGTCCTGGTGTTCCCCTCTGTCTGAATGTCAATCAAAACGATAAACATTGACCCCGCTTACTGAGTACACTGCTACCATGTCCATGGACGACGATATTTCACTGATTGTTCTACACTACCTTTCATCGAGATTTCCTGCCTGTGTTCCATCTTTTTATTTGCTAGTCGTCACTCTACCTTCTAACCAAAACATCTTTTCCGATCCTAGCATTCTGAGCTGTTGGATTTGCCAATCATGAGCCATGTTGTACACACAAAGCCATGCTGACTGTTGCAACTCAAACCCTGTCTATTTTATCTCGCAGAATCTTTTCGGATTAATCATTCAGCATAGATGTTAGCTTTACTGGTCTGTAGTTCCATGGTTTTTAATTGCAGCCCATCTTCAAAAAGGGCCTAAACTTCCCTAACCTCCAGCCTTCCTTTCTTCCTTACAATCCAAATGAAAACAAAGGTAACTTCCAGTGAAGAACAGACAGAACATCGTGACATCACTGAACACCACGGCATCAATGTCGACTTCACCAATTTCCAAATTACCCCCCGTACCTTACCCCAGTTCCAACCTTTCTTCTCAGCACAGTCCTCATGATATGTCCTACCTGCCAATCAGCCTGTCCACCTCTCCGCTCTAACGTCCCCTCTGACCTGTCACCTCCATCCTCACCCCCAATCAACAATTGTACTCTTTACTAACTTCTCCGCAGCCGCCCGCACCCGCCCACATATCTCCCCGCCTGAAAGCTCCTTGCTTCCATTCCTGGTGAAGGGATTTTTCCAGAAATGTCGATATTCTGCTCCTCGGATAGATGGTGTAGTGTACAAAATCCCATGCAAGGACTGCACAAAACACTACATAGGAGATACAGAAAGACAGCTAACGATCCGCATCCATGAAAACCAACTAGCCACGAAACGACACGATCAGTTATCCTAAGTAGCTAGACACGCAGATGACAAGCAACATGAATTTGACTGGGATAACACTACCGTTATAGGGCAAGCCAAACAGAGAACAGCCAGGGAATTCCTAGAGGCATGGCACTCATGCACAGATTCTATCACAAACACATCGACCTGGACACAATATATCGGCCACTGCAGTGGACAGCTGGAACTGACAACCGGAAGCGGCAGAGAGAAACCACTATAAATTCCGGAGGAAACATCTCAGAAGCGCTTCACAGGAGGCTCCCAAGCACTGAGGATGACATCTAGACAGGGAACGAAACGTTTGCAACACAAATTCCCAGCTCAGTGAACAGAACCACAACAACCTATATAATGTATTTGCCAAAAACAGATACCCGAGCAAATTCATTAACGTATGCCTAAGGGAAAGACCACGGAACGAGGACATGCTTCAACCCAAAGGACTAGCCATACTTCCATACATCAAGAGCATTTCCAAACTGGCAGCCAGACGACTACGACCACTAGGACTCATAACAGCACACGAACCAACAGCCACTCTCAGACACTCACCAGAACGAAGGACCCGATACCCAGCATGAGCAAAACCAATGTAGTGTACAAAGTCACATGCAAGGACTGCACAGAACACTACATAGGACAAACTGGAAGACACCTAAAGATCCGCATCCATGAACACCAACTAGCCACGAAACGACACGACCAGCTATCCTTAGTAGCCATGCACGCAGATGACAAGCAACATGAGATCGACTGGGACAACACTACTATAATAGGACAAGCCAAATAGAGAACAGCCAGGGAATTCCGAGAGGCATGGCACCTATCCATAGATTCAATCAATTAGCACATCGACATAGACTCAATATCCCAACCACTGCAACGGACAGCTGTAACTGCCAACCGGAAGTGGCAGAGACAAACCACGATAAATGCCCGAGGAAAGATCACAGAAGCGCTTCACAGGAGGCTCCCAAGCACTGAGGATGTCACCTAGACAGTGGACGAAACGTCTGCAACACAAATGCCCATCTCGGCGAACAGAACCACAACAACGAGCACCCGAGCTACAAATATTCTCACTTTGAACTGATGACCTGATTGGGGGAAGGGACTGGTTGGTATTACTTCTTAGACTGATTGAGGAGTGTTTCGTCTCATGTGGAAGAGTGATGGTGATCAGTGGAGTAGGGCAGTACATGCAGAAATTGAGGGAGAGTTAGAAATTAAGGCAGACACGTGTAAGGGCAAATCAGGCTTTGTAACACTGATCAAAAGAGCAGAGGACGTATTCTAAAATGCATGTGTATCAATGTGAGAAATGTAATAGTCAAGGTCAGTGAACTACAGAATTGGTGAGCACTTGTACAATGACGTTATGGTGATTACGCAATTATTGCAATTTCTTTGTTGAAAGAGAGACAGCACCAGTAGCTAGATGTCCCAGGATTGAGAAACGGTTACGGAAGGTGTGGGTGAGTTACATCCCTGCTAAAGGACTATCCATTAATAATAACTGACGGACGATACATCACAGTATTCTTGCAGCGTGGCAATCTGTGTAGAACTCAGGCATGGCAAGTGTGAAATGACAATGCTTTTGTTGAGCGACACGCCTCCTAAAATACAGCATGAGATAGAGAGGCGTCATGATGGCTCAGTGCTTAGCACTGCTGCCTCACTGCAATGGGGTCCCAGGTTTGATTCCAGCCTCGGGCAACTGTCTGTGTTGGGTTTGCACATTATACCCGTGTCTGCGTGGGTTTCCTCCCACAGTCCAATGATGTGCGGTTCAGGTGAATTGACCATGCCAAATTGTCCATACTGTGAGATGCATTAGTGAGTAGTGACCAAAATATCATAATACCACAGCACATTGGCACAGAAATTAAGCGATTTAGTTTACCGAGTCAGATCTGCGATTCAAACAAGACGGATACGTTTCTCATCCCCAATCTCCCGCTTTCTCCTTGTAACCCTGGATTCCCTTGAGAAACAAGAACCTATCTATCTCTGCTAAATTGTAGTCAATTCCTAGCCTGCAGAGCGTAATTTGACAGTGGGTTCAACATATTCACCTATCTGGCTGAGGAAATATCTCCTTTTCGCCTTCTAAAAGATCTTCCATTTTCTCTTATACTGTCACCACGGGTCCTCTCCAACCACTGGTAACATTTTTCCAGCAAACACTTTGTCCAAGCCATTCGGTATCATTTTTTTTTTAGATAACGTGAGTTTTAAGATGCACACAGGTGGGGATCACTGCAGTCCTCAGGTGACGGTGTGAAATTGGGGAAAAGTGAACTAATAAATATACGACAGAAAGTGGGAAAAAATTGAAGCCGCGTGATGAGGGGAAATCCACACGTGACACTTGGAGTATTTCAACTGGCAATTGCTAAAAATTCAGAAGCAGCACTTTCCCGAGAGAATAAACTATAATGAGAAATGTTTAGCAAACAAAATGAAGGAGATTTCTGAGTATTTTCATAAATATATTTATCATACATTTACAAAATGAAAGAGAGTAACTATGAAAAACGTTAACACTCTCAAAAACAAAGGAAGGATGCCCGGTGTCGATATCGGGGGCGGGGGGTGGTGGTGGGGGTTGGAGGTGGGGTGGGCGCACCATGGCTGTGTAGTTCGCATTGCAGGCTCACAGTGCCAGGGACCTGGATTCAATAAATGTCTCCTGTGTTTGTCTGTCTGGAATTTTCACATGTTCCTCCCACCATCTGAAGATGTGTACATTAGGTGAATTGGACATACTAATTTACCCGTATTGTTCAGGGATGTGTAGGGAGAATGTGTTGTGTGCAATGTATCTTGGTGTGTCGGTGTGGTCCTGATGGGCGCAGTGGCCTGTTTCCACGCTGGAGGGATACTATGATTCTTAAAGGTACGTGAGACCCGAAATGAATACCTTGTGTCAGTATTCACTAAAAAGAAGGAACTGGTAGAAAATGATATCAGGTAACAGAGTGTCAAATTTCTTAGCCAAGTTCCGACAAAAAGGAAGAGATTTTGAGCATTTTCAAAAATGTTATCGACAGATTCATCCCCCGCTCTTCATGGAATCTTTCCAAGAATATTTTGGGATGCAACATACCAAATTGATGGAGTACTGATAGATATCTTTGTATCCTCTTTGGCCAAAGACGTGGTCCCAGAGGACTGTAAAATACCCAATGTTGTCCCATTAATTAAGAAGGGTCACTGGGATAATCTTGGAAATTACAGACCTATGTGTGTCACATCAGTGGTCGGGAAATTATTGGAAAAGATTCCCAGGGACAAGATCTATGCACCTTTACAATAAAAAGGTCTTATTAGCCATAAAGAGCATGGTTTACTGCGGGGGTGGTCCTTCCTCACTCACTTGATTGAGTTTTTTTTGCTGAGGGAATGAAGATGATTGATGAGGGCAAAGTCAATGATGTTATCTACATGGAATTCATTAAAGTATTTCACAATGTCAGTTACAGTGTTAGGGGAGATCTGGCAAGATGGATACAGATCTGGCTAAGTCATATGACGCAGAGGACAAGGGTCAATGGACGCTTCTCAGAAAGGTCGGCTGCCACGATCAATGTTATACAGGGATCAGTGTTGGGATCTCTGCTGCTTGTGACGTGCGTTAATTATTCAGAGGAAAACGTGGCTGGTCCAGTTAATAAGTTTGTAGACTATATCCAGATTGATGAAGTTCTTGACGATTTTGACGAGAATGCTGGAGTTTGAGGAGCGATCTGTGAAAAATTATAAGATTGTGAATCGGATGGATATGGAACTTATGTAGCTTTATCCATGGGTGGAGGGGGCCATGTGTTCAAGGTGTGTGGGTGGTGGTGAAGTTTAAATAAGATGTACGAGTCATTTTTTTTTCTAATTCGTGTTGGTGAATCCCTCGAACGTACACTTAGAGGAGAGAGTTGAAGCAGACACAATGGCTGTACTCAGGAATCAATGGGCGAATACATGAGTCGGAAGGGAATTGAGTGGTATGGGTCCTGTAAGTGAACACAGCTTTAAGATGGAAGGACAAAATGTGGCGGCTCATGATTGAATGGCAGCAAGGCCGTTCCTGTGCTGTGATCTTCTTTGTTCTTTTGTAATAATGGAGAGACAGACAGAAGTGCAAACGAGGAAGAGAGTAAGGGAAAGAGAGCGATGGAGAGATAAAGGGAGACAGAGTGAGAGAACAACTATGGAGAAAAAAGGAAGGAAAAGGTCAAAGAGCGACAAATGGCTAGAGAAAAGATATGGGGGTAGTGAAGACGTTTTTAGCTCCGAAGAACTCCCGTTAGTGAGAAAGTTCACGAGGCAGAGTGTGAAGCCGGGAGGATGGGGAAATAAGAATGGAAGACAGTGAGGAAATGGGAGGTCTTTGCAGGAGGAGGTGAGAGAGTTAGGGAAAGAGAGAATTTTCAAGCCTGCGTGGAGCAATGAATTGGAGGGCAAGCCGCAGAGTGAGTCGTAACTTCAGAAGTGCAATTAAGAACAGGGCAGTTCGATCCAAACTCATGAACTAATTCCCGGTCACCTCACCTTCCCTGAGGACCACGCATTGAATCTGAGTCTGTCTTTAATTCGCTCAGCCCCTTAAACGAAAATACGAAATCACCAGTTAGCTCGGCCGCTTAGCAATTTTAAATGAACAACCTTTTAACTCACAAGTTGAAGTTGTCGACAGGGGAAGTTAACTGCTCGCCCAAAGTTGACAGAGACGTTGAAACCTGCGTGAAAAGATAGGACAAGCCAGAACTACGCGAAGAATTCGAACAAAGCGACAGGCTGTTTCATTGCTGCAAACTTGATTTGGTATTGTAATATTCTGGATTTATTAAGTAGACAGTGACTTCTGATCGAATGATATATTAAGGGGTATTTTAGTACCATCTTCAGCTGCTGCCTGAACACAGACTGAGTCACATCATACATTGGAGTTTCGGTTCAGCATCTGAGAATCTGCAGCATGAAGCGCAAATCCTGCGCAATGTTAATTAGATGCATTGACTGACAACCCAAAATATGCATCCAGTATCATAGATAATATTGGCAATGACAGGTTAATCGTGGAAGAGATCAGAAACAGAAAGGTTATGATGATGTTTTCTTTCTTGGGATTAAATTTCAGTTTCTCTCTAACTCTCCCCCTTGCGGAGATACCGGAGGCTACTGAAGGATTGGCTGCTCATTAAAATGTGTCTGATGGTATTTTTTTTCATGCGAAGCGTAGTCATGAGGAATGCAGCGTTGGTGTTCGAATGCAGTGGAGAATCAGACTTTTGACGCAGACCTGAGAGCAATTGTGTGAATTCACATAACTAAAGGGGTTGTGAAATTGAATGAATTAATTTCTAAAATCCGGGTCTTGGATATATAACACTCTAACACACTCCCATATGCCATTATTTCAGTCTTTCAAGTCATTTACCCAGTCACGAGTTAATTATTTTAAAGCAAATCTAACTGACTTTTTCGTGAGCCAGCTTCTCAGTACAGCAAACTGCACATGGACCTCAATGTCAATAAACGCGGCCAATTTCAGAACAGCACCTCAAAGTAAAGAACTTCTATGTTACTGTGTGAGCCACGAGGGAGCTGGCAAGGGAGAATGAAAATTGAAATTAGACAGATCAAACACGAGCGGTATGTCTCCCAACACATTGTAAAAATGGACTATTACCACATTTAACATCTGTTTGCAATTATCAGAATATTCTTGGTGTACTTTCTGCCAAATGATTTACGTAAATGATCTCAATGTAAATAAAGTTAACTTAGAAAATAAGAAACATGTAACAACCAGAACAGCATGACATTCTTTGGAATTTTGCTGCCCGTGGGAGGTGACTTCACTTGCTGTATCCCCACTAATTCTGTCAATGCAATTGAAATATTTCTGAAATGTATGTCTCATGACTTGAATGAAAAAAAGACTTGAATCTCAATTTGCATGAGTGTGAGGCCAGCACAAAGATGGATTATTTCACTGTAACACAGCAAAATGGAAATAGCTACAGAAATTCAACATACTTGACAACATGTGTGGAGATATATTAACTTTTAAAATGCAGTGACCCTTCTTCAGCACAATTCTGATTGGGGAATTTGAACTGAATGAGGAAAGAGGCAAATGCGGGGTCGGGGAGGGGGTTCGAATCTTGAATTAATGGTCATTGTTGAAAAAAAAGTTGTGAGTTCTCTAATGGCCTTTGGAGAAACAGCCTTCCTTGCTTTGTCTTTTTTACATGTGATGCAGACGCACGGTACTGTGTTTAACACTTTACTGGTCTCTGTCAATCTTACCAACAAATGCTAGTGCAGGTAGTGACATCTATATCGAGTAACTGCTTTCTTTCGAATAATTCGTCATAATGTGTTTGGAGAATTGTCCCATGCAATAGATTTGTAGAGTTTCATTTCCTGCTTTTAGCTGTGAAAGTAGCTGCCAGGGCCTTGAGCCATCTACAACATTTCTTCCCCAGGCATTCTCTTTCCCCCTTACAACTCCAATAGTGGTTACTTCATCCGCCAACACCAGCATCAGCATTCAAAGGACCGTTAGCTGCCGTTTGTATCACTCGATCAGTTTGCCACAACTAGTTATATATTGCCCTCTGGTCCCGTGTCAGACTTCCTTAAGGAGCATTCCCGCTCAGGTTCCCTGGTGTAATTAGTGACGGTTCTGTCCTTTTAACAAGTTAACGTTGTCCTATTTTTGTTAATGTGAGGTTGTATATATAGAGGTACTGACGGGTCCAAGAATAGCCCAGCTTAGAAATGCCAGAGGAGTGGCTGATTTTCTCAGTTTAGATTGTTTCTAGTATAGTTTAGCTGGATAGGTCACAAAATGCTGGGTTGCAGATTCCTGGAAATGTTTCCTGACTGATGCATTCTCCGAAATATTTTTGAACGTTGTTCCTTCCTGCCAATAGGAATTTGTATTCGCATTTACCTTTTTGCCAATAGTTCTGTTTCTGGGATAATTTTTAAATTGGAATAGTTCCTTTGTTCAGTTGTTGTATCGGGCCAGTTTAGATTTCCAATGCCGAAGTTTATCTAATTTCCTTCTTCTTTTGGTTGTGTTTCTACGGTTGTGTTTAAACAGATTCTGTTCTGCTTAAAGCCGAATGGTTTGACCAGCTGCACCACACCTGAAATATCCATTTCTCATCTGCTTATAAAATATGAAAAATTAGGGTCGAGGTCACCTACTTAACATATTACTGAGATGGTCTGGCCTTGTCCATAACAACTCCTTCTACTTTCCCAAATAGACTCTGCAGTCTCATTGCACATTTCTGTTTAATTGTACAATGTTTAACTCCAGTCTGTTTACTTGGTCACTCCTGATTTTCCCTTGTTCCAGACAAGGTTGTACCTTGCCTTCAGGCAATTGAGTCTTCTGTATTCACTGATTGCAATGTCGTGCATTGTACACTGTGGAAAGGAAACGCAGACCATGTTACTGTGTTTTGTACAATTAGCTTCTGTCTACAGATATGACCATGTTGCTCTTTATTTTAACTTGCCATCGAATTTTCTGGCGATCGTTCCTGTCTCAGGCTTCTTGCAGTGAAAATCAGTGCAATATGGAAAATCAGTACATCTTTTGCCGAATGGGAATACTGACGCTTTATATCGCTCAACAATCATTGAGATCGAGTACTTTCCCCTATGATTTTTGCCGACCCCACACACCAGGAATTGTCATCTCAATATGGACAATCAATACATCTTTCACCGAATGGGAATACTGACGCTTTATATCGAGCTCAACAATCATTGAGATCGAGTACTTTCTCCTATGATTTTGCCAACCCCACACACCAAGCATCATCATCTCATGTGCGGATCCCACAAAATAGCCATCATCAGACACTTGTAGTCCTCATTTTGCCGATGCAGTCGCTATAAGACTTCCCTTTGTCCTGATGTTTTATTCAAAGAGGGGTTGAATGAAATTTTCAGACCTAACTACTGAAGACCATTCAAAGACTCAGCTTCCGAAGTTTTGACCTTTTTTTTAAATCTTGGCAAAAATAGAACAACCTGAGCTGTGTCACAGAGGAAACTTCCTAGTTTCTTCCTGCTTTTTCAGTCTAGATTTATTCGGATGCTGTTGGAGTTTCAAAAACTTGGAAACTTCAGTGAACATCTCTTAGCTGCTTGTTTGACTACATTTTGATTAGATTTTTCTTCCCACTATGGATTGGAGCACTGCAAGCCACAATTTTCTATCTTGGAACAGTTTTAAATTAAACAGAATTTATTCACGGACTACTGGAAAAACCATGAATAAAAGTGAACACGATACGGAATAACATAAGCGGTCTGACGAACCGTTTAATCATATCACAAATTAATGATGTTGATCGGAAAAAAAAACCGTGCATAATCCCAGTAAAACCTCCATTGGAAATTTAGGGAAAAATCAAACAGTCTTTTACAAGAGAAATGGCAGGGAACAAGATGATCAACATGGAGCTGCTTCCTTGGGTCTCCAGATAAATCATAATTATCAGTGTCAAACAGACTGGTTCCTAAAAACAAAAACAAGCAGGAACAATCGGATTCAGTAGACAAGGTTGAGGAAGTATAGGTGAACATGTATCCCACCTGCCTTGCACCCTGGATGGAGTTGAGGGAGATGCTTTAATGACAGCTGTTGCATCTTTTGAAGAGACACGGTAAAGTTCCCGTGGAGGGGAGATGGAATGAATGTGGCACGTACCAAGGATTTGCAAAGAAAATGATCCTTGTGGAAGGCAGAGATGCATGGTGAGGGCAATACATTTTGGGTTGTTTTGGACCCTTTGAGGAGTTGAAGAAAAGTGTTTGAGAACAATGAATGTTCCCATAATCGCAGAAGTCCATCCCATCATACGGATAGCCACTATTTCACTGACTGCATTCCCCACTTCACTGCACTCAGCAACTCCCATCCGCGATATCCAGATGTACCTCTTGATGCCAATGCCTCTCTTAGAAAATTTGCCAGACATGTTGATTTTCTCCATTAATCCTAAATTAATAATGCAACAAAATACACTGTTGTAGAATTTAGGATTGGTGAGAGTGTGCAGTTTCCTCCACATGACCTCCATTGTGTGAAGAGTCCTGCCAAATTTCTCATTAAGGACATCTCTCCCATAATGTGTACATGCAATAGGATGTTGCGATACAGCGTCCGCGAGAATTGCCAAGGCATGTGATCATACTGTAATGCATTTCAGTTTAAAAGAATTTGAATGATGTTTTCAAATAGACTTCTTCGAATTCAGTGGCTGAAATGGAACCATCTCTTTTTCACATGTATGCTTAATTTCTCAAAAATCAGGTTATCCTAATTTTTTGACTGCAGGATGTGCCGTACCGACTGGAATAGGTTTGTTCACTCAACAAATTATTAGGTAAAAATAAAACAACATACATACCGAAGGAGCTCTGGAATGTTCAAGATATGTGAATGTAGAAATGAATCATGTTACATTTTATCAGAAGCAAGTCAAATTTATGATAGAGAAAGACATGAAACTAAAACATTGAGGGCAGAACCATTTCTTGACGAAATTTATTTTATAGACTTCTGGCAAAAATTATTTGGATTAATACGCACGGAGATTTTGCCATATTTTTAAAATCTGCTCTGAATTTGTTCTGGGTCACTGCATAAATACAAGGGTTCAGTAAGGAAGTAAAAAACTTCAAGATATCTCCCACTTCAATGGCGATAAATTCAGGATTTGTGTACTTGCCTTTGTAATAAACCGTATTTGTTATTTTGGTAACACCTAAACTCACGGCATTCGTCAACCAGAGGACGAGAAAACTTACTGATACTGAGAGTAATAAAATGATGGACTTTCTGCGGTTTTCCATTTCTGAGTCACAGCGATTTCCACTCTTGGAGCTGCGGAGTTCAGTGCGGGTTCTATTAGCCAGTACAATGCGTTGGACAGTTAATGCATTGCATAAGGCAATCAAAGCGAAGGGAATCCAAATGACACAGGCGCTGTAAAACCAAACATAACCTATACCTGCAGAAGATGAAAAAAATGCTGCACTTGACCGGCAGCCCCACTTCACGTTGTTAATAATTTTCTCAGGTTCATAAGCAAACAAAACCGGAAGTTCCTTTATTACGATCACAATCGTGATCGTAATTACCAGAGTGTTTGCAGTTCTTTCGGTGCAATATTTTGTTTGAAATTTCTGGCAACATATCACGACAAATCGATC
Source organism: Hemiscyllium ocellatum (assembly GCF_020745735.1). Taxonomy (NCBI): domain Eukaryota; kingdom Metazoa; phylum Chordata; class Chondrichthyes; order Orectolobiformes; family Hemiscylliidae; genus Hemiscyllium; species Hemiscyllium ocellatum. The sequence goes on from NW_026867575.1 coordinate 856,956, forward strand.
AAGTGTGAAAAAAACAAGGCACCAGACAGATAAATCTGGAGTGACAGCGGTCATATATATAATGACTCTGCAAACAGGAGTATGGGACAGAAATGAAAACGGGAAGTAGTAACTGCAGATGTGATAGAATATTACATTGTTGATCAGGACCAGTAGATCCGTTGTTGCCAAGGCCACCATGTAAACAGTGATACATTTGGAAAGACCACATTTCCTTTGTGAAAGAATCCAAATTGTGGCCAAGTTCGCTTTGAGACAGAAAGAAAAGCAGTGAATAATATGTCAGTGCCTGATTGAAATGAAATATGACAATGTTAGTCAATTTCATGTGCTAAACAACATCCAATATACATTTTGTCATCTAGCGCTGAGATTTGCTTGAAAGGGATAACAAGGCAGTCCAAATAGACACGGAATCATTAAGGAGCATTATTATTCCACGAGAGAGATGAAGCAAAAACAGTGAATGAAATGCAAGGTAGGCAAACCTGATCTACCAGTTCGGTATTAAGGAATGGTGTCACGAAAGAAGTTGATTAGGAAATTTTGTTTTAAACAAAAGCAGAATCCACTCACCAGGAACAGCTACAGATGCAAGCAATGGGTAATAAAACTCCTTCACCAGTAGAATTGCAGGCTTCCCCATTTCATGTCTCAGTGTATGATGTCTGCAGAAGCTGAAATACTTTGAGTAAACAGAGCAGAGTGAGTAGAAGGGAATCTGTTTTTGTACATACTTCAATCCTTCTGGGAAATCACTCATTACATAATTACAGTCATCAAACAAATAGAATCAGGGAGTTTTATTTTGGCTAAACAGTAGTTGGAATAAAACAAGAAATGCAAAGTGGAGAAAATTCTAGTGTGCATCAATTGAAGTTGCAATAGGCATTCTTCACGTTTGAATTTGTCTCTGTGGCTCATAATTAGAATAATATAAACTATCTGAAAACCCGGTTGACTCTTTCACAAATTAATTATGCTGCTCAAAAAAAGTGTATTATCCCCATCAACACCCCCTTGGCAAAGGAAAAGGTAAGATCAAACACAGTGTTTTACAAGAGAAATCGCAGAGAACGAAATGATCAGCATCTCGCTACTTCCCTTGTACCACAGATAAAACCTAACCAGCAGCGCCAAACAGACTGCTCCCCAATAACCTCAGCGGAGAGGACCGGCTACTCCCAACTCATTGTGCAAGTATTTTGAAGAAAACATGCTTAAAATATTTTCAAATGAATAGTTTCAGACATATCAGAACCTCTGCCTTTACGATGTCTCGGAAGAAAACGGCAACATAGCATTGGAACTGAAGCAGCATCGTTTACTATCTCGAACTATAATTTACTCTAATAGTCTCCTTCCCCCAATTTCCCAATTTCCATCTTGTGCAAAAATAAATGTCATTTTCTAAGCTGGGATCAGAGCTGAAGTAGGGCGTCTGGAGTAGAAACTTTTACCGTGATTTCAGTGCAAAGAGGCTGCCAACTTGCTGAGAATTTCAACCGATTCCTCCTTTTGTTTCAGAATTCAAACATTCACAACTCTTTCGGAATTTTGCCTGTTGTGCCTTGGAATTTGCATCAGAACTTTTCGGCATCATTGCAAGTCAAGGCCTGTTCATTTCTTCTCCTTCTTGTCCCTGTTCATGCTTTTAAAAATAAATTGAGAAATAAACACAGTTTGGTCATTACTTTTAGTTTGAGTGATAATGTACAACCGTAATCCATTTCATTATCCTTATTCTTATTCAATTGATCAGAGTTGGTACTTTGTTTTATTTTAGTTTATTGAATATGAGACACTTACCTGCCTTCTGGATAATTAAGAATGGGCAATATGTACTGGTCAAGCCAGCGATACCCTCATACCATGAATTAATAAAGAATAGAAATACTTTACATTCTGCTACTACTAACAACTGGTAGACGGAGCAATTTATGCAATTTTAATTTTCACTATCATTTTCGTGCCTTCATTTTAAGCCCATTCTCCCACTAAATTATGCCAGTCAACATCTTATCTACACCCACACCTTTCTGATTGGTTTTCTGACCGCAGGCACCAAGGCATTTTCTCAACATTACAGTCACAAAGTCGCATCAGAGAACAAGATACTTTTCATTGCATTTCCTGAGAATGCGTGTTCATAATACTTTTTGGAAATGTAAGATCGTCTTGTGAACTCCAATAAGTCTGTCACATGTTCAGAATAAATGTTCTTGACGAATGAACATAAATTGATCATTGTATTGTCGCCCCGATATTTTCGCTTTCAGAACAATTCCACCAATGCACGTTCTTCCAATCATTGATCCAAACTGACGTGCATGTGCCTTGAAAAGTCTAAACAATCCAAGGTTATTGACCTATTCAATATTTTGAAGTAATGTTGCAACTGCTTGATTTCGTCTTTCTCCTTAGCAGTTTGGAATATCTTTTAGCTTTTACTAATGATCTTGTAAATCTTTGCCTTGAAATATCTGTAATTACGTTGTTTTGCCTTTCATGAACATATTTCGACAGTGTTGTTCGATCAAAGGTGACACACCCCTGCGAGCTCACCCTGCCTTCCCGCTTTGCAGTTTTCTGACGAGACTGCCAAAGCCTGTGCCTTTATGACGACTGTGGAAAATAAAGCAAAATAACCCTAATAAAGTAACAAAATCACCAGATTGCGGAGAAACTGGCGGTGGTTTCACTGGACGCTTACCACACCTCAGGCGAGGAAATAGGCTGAGAATGTCGCACCTGCACAGGACTAACAATTTGTCGCACAGAAGTGTTGGACCCGTCACCAAAATTCTGTCGACATATACAGAAGTTAAATGACAGGTTCTGAGAGGGAGAGAAACAATTTATTGGTGTAGCAACGCCGAACTCCTCTTAAACTCAATCCCGGTGCCAATGAAAGCCTCAACACCCGACGCCTTCTTACACCACAGTCAACTTCGGTATTCGAGTTGAGCGTACTGTGGATGAGGAGAAAAAATCCCTCCTTTCCTCCACACTGCCAAAAGTCCTATCTTTAATCCTGTGTTCTGCATTCAGTTTAGATCTACCAAGAAGAATCAATGCAGACTTTTCTAAGTTGAATGCAATCTGCCACTTCTCAGCCGAGCTCTGCATCCTGTCAATGTACCGTAGTAACCTGAAACAAGTTCCACCCCACTATCTGCAACCTTCGTCTCATTCGAAAACTTAATGATTCAGCCTTCCACTTCCTCAAACAAGAAATTAATAAACATCACATCGAGAAGAGGTGCCAAAACCGATCCTTGCGTATCACCACTGGTCGCTGAGCTCCAGACTGAATACTGTCCATCAATCGCCACTCTCTTTCGAATATGAGCCAACCAATTCCGTATCCAGTCAGCCAAACTTCCCTGTTTCCCCGAACTCCTTACTTTGTTACTGTGCCTACAGTAGGGAATCTTATCAAACACCTTGCTTAAATCTGTGTGCGTCACATCCACTGCTACACCTACATAAACGTGTTTTGTCACATTCTCAAGGAATTCAGTAAATCTGAACAGTGATATGTCTCCCACAAAATCTTGCTGACTATTTTAATCAAGATGTGATCTTCGAAATAATCGTAAATCCTGTTTCTCATGTTATCCGGGTACAGAGAAGTACTGTACCTTTAAGAGAGTGAAGGACTCAGCAAGGACGCATCGAGCTGCAAAATTTATAATGTAGTGTTTGGTCCAGCTGTCAACGTACCGGGATGGCAATTAGACCAATAAAAAAACAAATTTGTGCAGTCAGTATAAATTGTACACAAAATTCTAAACACCAATAAAGTTGCAATTGGTATTTAGACGATATTAAAACCAATGGAACGATCTGATTCTCTGTGATATAAATATTATACAACTTGAAGAGTTGGGAACAAAATACCGAAATACTAACAGGCTGCTAGTCAAAACTATCTGAGAGGTACCTGTAGAGAGAAGGAGTTTCCACAGAGAAAAAACATCGACACAGACTTCGATGGAGAATCTATACAGGAAGATACCAAGAAAATAATTAACAGCTGGCTGGATTTGGCATTTGAATTTTTATGTAAATCTTAATCGGGTATTTTATTAGACCAGACAATGAGATGGAAATATTTCAGACAGAGGAACTGCACATATTTGCGAGCTAATTATTCTCTGTTAGATTTTTTTTTAAAAAACGATGTTTTTATTTTTAAATTTGACTATCAAGACTGTCCTTGGCCTCTCGAATTTGAGCAGATTACAGCACGGGTTAGCCTCTTTTCTATCTTGCTTGTTTAAATTAGCAATTAGTGATTGTCATGTCATCACAGTTTGGAGGCTTTCGTCCGCGATTTAAACTGTTTTAGATAGATCCACTCTAAGTTTTGCAATAGATTAGACACGGATGAATATATTTAGAGCTACGAAAAATCCCAGCAAATTTAAACACTTGTTTCGTTAAATCTTTCCTTAAAATGTAGATGAGACAATTTTTCCTAAATTTCGCTGACTTTATCCTAAATTTCATTGATTAAATGGAAAGTGAGAGAAATTGCTCTTAAAATTTCTGAAGACTTTCGGAGCTTTTATGATGATTTTCAAATTTTTTACGGAAGTTTAAAAGACAACAAAAAGGCGATACTTTTAGAATTAGGAACGAAATTGCACTTGGATCTAACCAACGAAGCACAAAGAAAGTTGAAATAGTAAGGGGATTACTCAAACACTTAGATATGCCAGATTAACAGACAAGAGGTAGAAAAACTGAAATTAGTATTTCAGAAACTGAGGCTTGCAATTAAGCACAAGACGCTGGAATACATATATATGGATGCATACTCTGATAAAGAGGCAGAGGATATTGCAGAGAGTAATTATTGAAGCATAGAATCTTAAGATAGAAATGGCGACTACAGTTAGCGCAGAAGAGTAATAGGCTGAAGTGCACCAGATTGTTTTGCTAGTAGCATACAGACAGGAGGTGTATGGGTCCCACATTAACTGCCTGTAGGACGTCACCTGGGATACTAAAGACTAAGGCTTAAGTACAAACAAATGTTGTTGGCCTAAAATGGAATTCGATCCAATTGCCACCTTCGAAGAACCTGTCACACGGGTTCCAATTGAATGTGTAAATCCCCTCCCGAAACTAATAATTGGAAGTAATAATATAATGGATATGCCTACCAGTTTTCTTGAGGCAATTACATTGTTGACTATCAAGGCAAAAAGGGTAACAGAGGCGTTAGTAGCTTTCTTCAGAGTATATGGGCTACCCAGAGAGACTTTTTTTGACCAAAGGTCAAATTCTAAAGAGGTTGTGGTAACTTAGGTATATAACACTTTAAATCCAGTACATAGACCGTGACTCGCAAGGAGTATCAGACCTTGTTTGAGCAGACTGTTATGATTAACAGAAATGATTGAGAAGAAGGTATCCCAATTGCATTGTTTGCAGTTAGAAATAAAGCAAACAGAACGACTCAGCGCACTCCCTTCCAGTTAATATTCGGTGATAAAGTGCGAGGTGCTTGCGGTTAATTCAAGAAAAATTGACAGGACAAAATTGAGAGATCCCACAATTGGATTATGTGTTGTTGTGCGTGAGATTATATTGATTAGGTGAGTTGATAAATAACACCACAAAAGGGTTCAGTATTGAATGAAGGATGTGGCACATCAAAGCTTTGTGACCCTGAATTCTTCTCGAGGGGATGACGTGGTAGTACTCTTTCCAGTGACAGGAGATCCCTTCAAAGGGAAGTTTAATGGTCCCTGTCAAACTGAGAAAATGTTGAGTCAGGTGTCCTAACAAGTAAATATGTCAAATCGAAAAAAGGTATCAGTCTGTCAGTTGAACTTGTTCTAACCGTTTTATACGAGAAAGAACAGGAGAACGAGATGTTAATTCTTACCCCATAAAATGAGGAATCAAATACAGATCATGTAAACTTTGATGTGCGTAAAAATAGATTAAAAAGTGAAGAAGATCTTGAGGAGTGGTATAGGTTAGTAAGCTGCCTGTCTCAAGACCAAGGAACATAACTGAAAGATTTGTTACTGCAGTTTCGGACAAAATGTAAGTATCATTGGAGGAGGACTAATGATATTGTTTATAAAGAAGATGTAGATAATACTGCTGCAATGAAATAAGCCCGAACAGCTTAATCCTTTCAAAGACAGACAGATACCAAAGGACGTGCCTGAAGAGGATACCGTCAAACCAAGCCATAATGAATGGAGTTCGTTGATTGTCTTACTTCCAAAACAAATGGAGGGGAGAGAACAATTCTGCGTGTGTTATTGGAAGGTCAACGCCGTTACAATACCAGACTCAAATCCAATTTCTACATTGGAGGACTGTATCGAGAAAGTTAATAGGCCAGTATCATCAACAAGTGAACGTTTTGCGTAGTTATTGGCAGGTATCTTTGTCAGGCAGGCAAAAAAAAATGTCTGCGTGTGTAACAACAAAAGAACTACATAAGTTTAACTTGATGATCTTTGGAACTAAGAATGCACCAGCTACATTCCAAAGACTCATAAATGGAATTGTGGTTGGGTCAGCAAACTGTGCAGTCTATGTGGACGATGTTGTGATCTTTAGTAAGTTCTGGCAGAGTCTCATGTTACAGTTGGAGAGCACTTTGAATGACGACCAGAAGCAAAACTCATGGTAAACTTAAACAAATATGAATTCGTTGAAGCAGAGGTGACGTTTTTGAGCCAAACACCAGTCATGGAAGGTTGACCCCACGGAGCGTGAACACGAAGGCCATGGGGGAGTTTCCATGACAAACATTGAGGAAAGCTTCAATTCTGAGGATTAGCGTATTCTATCAGAGGTATGTTCCAAACATCAGAAGTGTACTGGCACCGTTGACCGTTTTGCTGAAGCAGAACACGAAGGTTTAATGGACAGAACAAATGCCAGCAGGCATTCGATCATTTGAAAGCATTGTTAATCACCAAATCAGTTTTACCTGCACCAAGCTTTTCAATGCCTTTTATAGTCGGCATTGATGCTAGTGACATCGGAGTTGGAGCTGTACTGCGACAGCAAGATGAGGATGTGATTGAACTGCCAGTTGGTTACTTTATGAAGAAACGTAATATCTAGCAGTGGAAATACTCTACGATTGAAAAAGATCTATTGAGTTTGGGACTGGCCTTACATATTTTAATATGTATGCCACGAACACTTTGTCCAAGACGATTGCATATGCAGAAAACAATCCTCTTGCATTCTTCAAAAACTATACATACAAGAATATGAGACTATTCCTTTTCAAGCTTAGGTTGTAGAGTTTCAACTTAAAAATCGTAAATCATGCAGATCGTATGCATGTAATCACAGGTGCGTTATTGTGGATTTGTTTGATAAAGTTTAGCTAAGATTTATTTATTGAATGGTCCATATCTTGCAGTATATGGGAAGAGGTTAAGGTGAACTTAAGTTAAATTTATCTGTATGTTAGGTAACCTTTCTGCATCCAACAAAACAAACATCTTTTCATTATGATGGTTCATTGTATCTTAAGGACAGAGGTGTTCTGAAGGTGTAAACGGTACTGTACCTTTAAGAAGGTTAAAGGTGAGCAGGCTTACGTGGCACAGCACCAAGTGCTCTGAATAAGGAAACTGTGAAACATTTGGTCGAACAGCTGGCGAGCGGAGTTATCTGAAGACAACAGAAACAAATGCAAATTCAGTTAGTGAGGTTAAATTATGCTGCAAAACCAAACTTCAATCAATTTGAATTGCCGCTTTTGACACGGATAACAGCACTGAAACGATCCATGCTTTGATGCAAAACACCAAAACAAAATGAAGATTTGGAGGAGAACTTCAAAAAGCCATTCAGATAAAGGCTGCCAGTAAGAACTGTTTGGTAGGTACCTTTCGAAAGCGAAAATGTTTGACACCGACCTGGAGAACAAACCCACAGAGGAAGAAATGAAGGGTACATTCGATAGGTGGCTGGTTTTGAAATTTGATTTTTTTCTCTAATTCTGAATCAGGTAGTTATATCGGACCAGTATGTCAACGGGTAAGTAAAAACTTTGGAGAAAAGGGGTTGTAAGCAGTTATTTATTCTGTGTTACATTTTAAATATTAACGTTGTATTTTTTTCATTCCATGGTAACTTTTGGGATAGTTCTTTGACAGTCGAATTTTTAGATTACCGCACGGTGTGAAACATTTCTGTGCGCCGGGGTTAAATCAGGAGAAAGCGTTTCCGCGTGTCATAACAGCATGTTCGTGAGGTCGATGATGCAGCTTCTCCAGGAATTGACCGGCAGTTTCCACTTCTTCTGCTTGCTGAAAAAAGAAATCGCGGCACTGGTCAGCAGCTCCTTGTGCTGCCCGCTGACGACGGCTCCCTCGTCTCAAATCCAGAGGGCAGGATGACCTGTGACAGCTAACTACCGAGAATGCCAGCTTTATAGACGATTCCAGCACACTTGACGACCTGGACACTTTCAGATGGCTCTCGAGTGATTAGTCGTCGTGGCTGAATGGACTGACTGTGGAGTGTTTCTGGGCTACTGGGGAATAGAGCAGGAGACAAAATGTGTGCCGCTCACTCTTCGAACGCCAAGACTTATCCAGTTTCATCAATTCTTGGCGGCGTTGTTCAAACACAAAGGGGAAACATCGACCAGGTTTGGTTTGTAACACAAGGTGAACAAACACTCAAGAAAGCAAAACACACATAAAGGATCTCCTGTTACAGACACCATGCATCAGTACGAGAGGCCACCAATCTCTCTCCGTGATGTCACCCAACTACACAAGGAAAAGAACAGGCAACTGAGTGCTTCATGGCGACACGTTCCACAACACACAGTCACAAGCAATAAGTTCAATACCCTTCCAATTTACTCCTCAACTCTGCAACCCTACATGTCTCCAATTATTTATTAATCACCTGGTTATCAAGAGTGCACTTAACAATTTACATTTCCTACATTCGCTGCCACTTGAGGAAGTCAGAGAGAGAAATACGTTTGCTTAATCGCGTTTCAAATAGAAGCCCCGTTATTTTCAAAAAAAAATCCCAATTTCCCTACTTTTAATCACAATTTGGGTAGGTATGAATGTAGAATGCATAATTCGTAGTTTGCAGGGGACTTGAAATTTGGTATAGTGTCGAACGTGATATGGATCGCTTCAGCAGTCTGATATTGATCAGCAACTAAATTGCGCTCAGCAATGGCAGATACAATTAATCACTGAAGGTACAAGGTAATTCATTTTGGGGTGTTTAATAAGCGAACGATGCGAACAACGAATAGTAAATTGCCAGGAAGCACAAACGAACAAAGAGAGCATAATGTATCAGGCAAAAATCTCTTCATAATTCAACACTGATCGACAGCATGGTTAGGTGAACTGGCCAAGCAGAATCGGCCATCGTGTTCAGGGCTGTGTTAGGTAGGGGAACCGTAGCGCAATAGCGCAGAAGAAGTGGTCTGGGTGGCATACACGTCGGAGGGCCAAGGTGGACTTTTTTGGAAAATGACCGGTTTCCACAATGTGGGGATTCTATGATGATGAAGGATGCATATAGCAGCTTGCTTTCTTTAGCAAGTGTGAGGAATATCGGAGCAAAAATGTCATCTTGCAACATTTTCAATCATTGATTCGGTCACAGATGGAACACTGCTTTATTTCTGTTCGCCATATTGTAGAGGATGTGGGTGCATCGGGATGTGTGCGGGCAGATTCACCATGATGTTGCAAATAAATACCTCAGTTATGAGGAAAGACTGGGCAGTCCGTCTTTGTTCCCCTAGAGGCACATGATGCCGTTTTGGGGCTACTTGTGATGGACAAAAGTAAGAGAGTTATTAATGGCTGAGTTTGTGAAATTATCTTTCATATCGGAGACATAAATAAGATCACAGTGTATAAAATCAAAGTGAGGAGGAAGTGGCATGGAACAGCACACAATTCTCCCTCTGCACCTTACGAATAATATATACAGCTCCATCATATATTACTTGCAATCAAACAATATCCATATATCATCTCATGAATTTTCTATATCTGTGCTGCTGCTTTCAAAGCACCATCAATATTCCCACCACTGTGCCTCTCATCTTCTGTAATTTTTTGCCTCCCAACATTCTTCGTGAGCATCTTGAACTGTGATATTGCTTCCTCAATTTCTGACTTGCTACAATGCGTCACATCTTCACAGCTTGTATTATTGATCACCTCACCATGTTAGAGCAAATAGATTGTTTTAGAAGCATCCCAGGCAAGATAGATATTAAACGGTGACTGAGACAGGCACTCTTCTAACATTTGGTCTGAATTTCCGATAAAACCCACTAAATCCCAGGAAATATAATACTACTCTCTTGATCACGGCATGGAGAACTCCACGCTTACTCATGTTTTCACATTCCTTGGGGCATTTGTACTTATCCAATACCACGGCCCAGGATAATAACTTGGACTTCCACAAATTAATTCTGAGTCAGCGTTTTCAACGAGCATGCCTTGGAAAGTCAATCGAATAATTTCAATAAAGTCTGAAAATTTCTATTGCACGTGTGACAAAAAAAAAACTAGTTCTTCAATGTACACCACGGAGTTGTGTAATACGGAAATGACTTTCTTGCCGTGTCTCTGAAATGTGATGCCACATTTTTCATACTAAATAGCATGAATTAAATTGATACAGTTCATTCGTTGTTTCAAAAACGAAATTTATCTTCACTTTTTCAGATATAAAGGACCCGTCAGCATCCTCTGAATATATTTCTGAGATAGAAATATATCTAGCTTTTCTGACCTTTTCAATGCAAAGTTCAATGCAAAGGAGTCGAAGAAGAATCACATTTTGTACCTGTAGTGGTTTTGAAATTGTTTACATCTCACCGCTGGGTATGATCGGGGTTTAGCAACATTACTATGGATGAGCTGCGGTAAGTGCAACTCATCCTATTTGCTGTCTTAGAGCTTGCTTTCAACATTTTCATGAACCTGTGTAAATTTTACTGGAATAATTCGCTAAGGATGCTGTTTAATTGGAATAGCATTTCCTGTCTCTACATTATGCATAATAAGCTGAGTTCTCCACAGCTCAACCCCACATATCTTGCCAATCAACATCACTTACTCTTTCAGGTCATTTCGGTTTTGCTCTGCAAAGTAACTCAATAACGTATCCCAGTCTTTTTGAAAATTTCTCATTGTCCAAATAATATAAGTAATGCTCAATTCAGAATACGGTTCTTAATCTGTGTGTCACAAGTAACACGTTCTTCTTTTGGCAAGGTTTTTGAAGATTTGTATCTCAGGTTCAGGTTGCGGGTGTAGGTTTGCTCGTTGAGCTGCAGATTTGATACCCAGATGTTTAATTACCTGACTAGATAACATCATCAACAGCGAAATCGTAGTGAAGCGAAGCTGTTGTCTCCTGCTTTCTATTTATATCTTATATAGATATAAATAGAAAGCAGGAGAGAACAACTACGCTTCATTTGGAGGTGGTCAATGATGATGGCAACGGCTGGATATCAAACCTACAGCTCAGCGAGCAAACCTACACCCTAAACATTCTTCTCTGTTTTTTCATTCCAATCATAATGCATTATGAGCATATTCACATGGCATATTCTGTGAGATCTCTTTCTATGTGGAATCCTTATCAAATCGTTCACTTCGGTCAATCTCCTTTGATTGTGATAATCTGCAATAACACTTAAGTTTGAAATCAAAACTCCCTCAAAGCATTTTAAAAAGTTTGAACAGAGCGTAACTTTTCTAATTGATTTGAAAAATTGACGCTTCAGGAGCGTCGCAATTGGTCAGTACACTCGGTTGTAAACAATACAGAATTTATTTACACACAAACAAAATAAAACCAAATTCAGAATGACTTAACTGTTTGAAGATCAAACTGACAGGAACCTGCAACTTAACAAAGATATATTTCGATTTAGTGCAACATCCCATAAAACGCTCTGAGCAAAAAGGTTCATTCAAGCAAAGATTCTTACAGGAGAGGGCTTGCAGAGAGATAGATAGATAGTTGAGAGAGAAGGAGAGAGAGAGAGATCAGCTTGGAGCGAGTTCTTCGGTCCCCAGCTAAACACCTGGCCAGCAGCTTCATCCTGATTGCTTGATAACATGAAAGCAGAAAGAAAAACCTGAACTGGGAGAACTAGCCGGTCCCCATCATGATACATATGTTTGAAAGCGTTTTGATGGAGATTTATTTCTCGGCATTCGTAATCTCTGTCTTTCTGAAAAAAGAACTAACGTCTAAATGATCTCATCAAAGAAGCAGAATTGTCACTCATTCGTCAATGCAGGAAATGATCTATCAGCATCCAAGGTTGCCTTCATTTTAAAACACCTGTAAGCTTGCACTGTTATGACACTCCAACACATACATATTACATTGAGTATAACCATGCAAACAAGATCTAAGATGGTCAGCCTTCCTATCGTCTTCCGGGAAGTGAATCGCTGACATCCACATACTTGAAATAATAGACAACTTGAATATTTGTGTTATTAGGTGTGGTTAATACTGGGGCGATGGTTACGTCCGCTTGCAGGCGTTTTCTGACAATCTGTCACTGAAACGTCTTGCCTCACTTCAGTAATTCAGTGAGTACAGCAGCTACTTTGCGAAAACGTGGTGCGAATTCCGAATAGAATCCTCTTAATCATACGAGCAATAGCATTGCGTTTCTCGTCGATGGCATGGGAAAGTTCCTACTTACCTTTTTTTTACAGTTGTGGGGGCAATTGTCTATGTCCAATAATATTACCCATGAAGTTGACTTGAGCTTTGGTAAAGTTAATGATAGCCAGGTTTACCACCAAGCCTGCCTCTCTAAGTCCTTTGAAGAATTCTGATACAGTAGACAAATGTTTTTTTTCAATGTGCACCTAATAAAACCACCAGGTCATAAATATTTACTGTGCAATTTGATATGCCAGAAATGATTTTGTTGGTTAGTCATCGAAATGTGGCTGTGAATTTTTCATAACAAATGGTTTGACTTTAAACTGAAACAGTCAATTCTGCCTGAGGAAAGCCTACACTATACTCGTTATTTTGGACAACAGTACCTGCCAGTTACCTCTGAGCAAATACAAACAGAAATATTGCTTGTTTAATCTGTTCAACACAGTCTTCCACGTGTGGAAGCGTATCTGAATTAGACTTCGGTACTTCATTCACTTTGTACTAGTTCATGCATAAGCTTGATATGCATCTGAATTTGACACCATCACTATGAGTGAGATCCAGTCATAGTAACCCACTTTGACAATGTGCATTCAATCATCTTAAAGCTTTGCCAACATCAGAGGGTTATAACGATAAGAATGTTGCTGCATCGGAACAGCATCTTTGATATCGACATCAGGCATAATTATGTCAAATTTTCCAGCTTTATTCTAACTGTGTCACTCTGTAACAGTGATACACACGGGTTAACCCTCCTGCTCAATTTAAACCAGCAACACGGAGAAGGTTTAACTCTTGCACTAATCTATGAAAATTCGGGAGGTGAACAACTATTTAAAGTAAGAATTCACATCTTTATTCCTTGTAGTCTTACCTAACAACTATTCACAACTCAACCCTCTAACCTATCTTTTACCTTGGCCTTCCACATTACTAATCTATTAAACCCACACGATTAAGATTTTCCAAAAGTTCATGTTTTCAAAACTAGCCAGATTTCGAACCTTTTCTGCATAGATCTTCTTTTCTTCTTCGGGAATTCTGTCTCACAGGTCACTTTTCGAATAAAAGTACCTTTAAAAGAGCGATTATCCAGGCTGTCTGCAGATGCTAATGGCGTGACAGTTCGCTTCTCAACTGTTCAATTTTTCCCGGTCTTACAGCTCCTAACCATCTTATTGTGTCACGCACTTTTAAGATTGTCAATATACTAAATTCAGATTTAGTTGGAATTTCTTTTTAAAATGATTAACCTAATTCAAATCTATGTGGTCGTTTCCAGGCAACCAGCTATCCAGTTACTGAACCACACGTTACATTATATCTTGTTCAGGACATTTGGTGTTGTCAGGTAGTTCTGTTGTCTTTAAACTCTCTTAAAGTTACAGCAAAACCACATTTTCATAACGATCGTTATAAGTGCATGAGGTCTTTCGGATTTTGCCAGAGAAAATAACTAAAAAAATTGTTCCATATTTTGATGTATTCCCCATTCCGTAATTTAACTTGGGGAGAGTCCTTTTCAGAATGTTCTGAACTTGGTTCTTCCTTCTGTTTTGCAATCAATAACACATTCTCCCCTAGTTTTCCTACCCTGTGAAAATACTTTCGTGTTTATTCACACGGCATACTCTGTGATGTTTCTTTCTCTGTGGAGTTCTTATGGAATTGTTGAGCTCACAATCTTCTTTCGATTTGATAATGTCACGTAATCCTTGGATTTAAAGGTTCACCTGCCACTGGAAGTATCCATAACACTTGGTCTCCAGTTGAAACATTGCAGTGTTTTCGATTTCATGTCTGCTTCCCGCATTGCATGCTGTGAAAGTTTTAAATGCTGTGTAGCCATCTCCACTGCTCTATTTAAGTGTGCTCGAAAATTTGACACATAGCCCAAAAAATGGTCTTTAAATTATGTCTCCGAATATCAACTGAATCAATTTTATTTTTCCTCTCACTTCTTGAAGGAAAATAATTTCAAGTGGACAGAATGTGTTCAATTCATTTCATGCATCACTTTTCCAAAGTTACAAACGGAATTACTTCATCACAATCGTTTGATTAGTATGAATGTCAGCTCTGAACATGGTCTTTAATGTCTGACACCACCTTTCCACCCCTCCATGCAACTTTGAATGGGGCGCACTGTATTTGAAGTGTTTTATTCCTGAGCTGTCCGTAATATCATTGATTAATTTTGGTGCAAAGTGTGACCCTTGGTCTCTGTGGGTTCAGTTGAGCTGGGATATTGCATAAAGAAGTGCCGTCTGCAAGTCTCATGGACGCATCCACTTATATTTATACATATTGATTCCCACTTTTTGTTCTACGTCGGCGATTGTTCAATATCAATTCAGCCTCCTGTCAGAGGTCCCTCAAATGCAGAAATATTTAGAAAGATACGAATTTTACGACTACACGCGGTTTTCCAAATACTTGACAGGTATAACATGACTGACAAAATTCAATTACATTCTTGGATGGTCCAAGCCAGTAAAAATGTTTTTATATTTCAGTTTGAATTTTTCGTGCTCCTCAAAAACCTCGTAGTAATTCACGTGTTACCCTCAAAACCTCCTTTCTCAAGCTCATTGGCAATATAACTTGATGCACTTCAGACCATCTGTATCTGACTGAATATGTGGTGGCCTCCAATTCATTACTAAGATACCACTTTTAAGAATGCAACAAACTGAGATGCAGTTAGAATCTTCTTTTGATTATGCTTTTTATTCAATTCCTTCCGTTTCTCACCTTTCATCTGTAACTCGGTTAATTTTCCGGACTTGAAGGCCTCTCCTTTATCACACATTTACTCCTGTTTTCTTTCAACCATCGAATCAAACAGGGTATCTCCAAAATCCATTTGAAGGTCCTTATCTGTTCTCTTTGCTTTCTCCTTTTTCAACTTGTAATTTGTTGTTACCACAAAGTCAGCAACAATCCTCGGATATGCTTGCCGTAATAGCTCAACATCCGCTCTCCCTTGATCCAGGACCACCCCACACACGGTTGGGCTACCACCCACAAACTCCAGTTTCTCCGTGGCGTTTGTTTCATCGGCCCAAAACACCTCATCTTCACAATGGGCAGCCAGTCCCTGCAGACCTCCATCCATCATTGTAAAGACCTGTGAGCCCTCCGTTTCCTTCCCCGCCGCGAACCCAACACGTACCCCAATACCACCATGATACGTTCATTCGATTGGCTGAACTGGTCCGCACCATCAACAATTTCTCGTTCGAATTCTCCCACTTGCATCAATCCAAATGTGCAGCCATGGCCCTACCTATACGTACCTCTTCGTCGGATGTGCAGATCAGTCCATCTTCGGCAGTTACACTGGCATGATTCCACACCTTTTCCTTCCTTACTTTGAGTGTATCAGCGCCATCTCGTTCTCCAACGAGGAGGTTGACCAATACATCAACTTGACGGCCATTTTTCTCCTTGGCCTCAAGTTCATCTGGAACCAGCTCGGATACAGCCTACCCCTACCTGAACCTCTCCGTAATCAATCCGGCACTGACCCAACACAGGCATCCTAATTCAAACCTGCGAACACCCACAGCTCCGTCGAGTAAACCCTCCTCCCTTCTGTAATAACACTGTCCCTTACTCTGATTCCTTTGTCCCCACCGCATCTGTTCCTCGTGTGGAGACAGAGGAATCAGAGGCCTCGTATCCCGAGTACCACAATTTCCTCTCTGACGTGTTTAATAATGTCCTCCAGCGCAACTCCTTCACTTGCTGCACCTCCACCTTTGAACTCCATTGCTCCAACCACAGCAAGTGTAGGACACCCTTGGATACCTTGCCCAGGTCCACACCCACCACATTCCCAATGAAGTGTTCATACCCGAAAGTGGGTTCTCCTGTTACTCGGATGCTGCCTGAATTGCTGAACTTTGCCAGCGCCACACTTTTCGAGTCTGGTTTTCAGCATTTGCAGTTAGGTTTTCTCCTGAAGTAACTAACTGTCTATTCAACCAGAGAAGCCAGCATTCCTAACTCCGAACAATTTATATGAGTAGCTATGACAGATTGTATTCCTAGAACTAAGAATGTGCCACGTTTTCCTACCACTACTTCTCCACTCTTCACTTGACACTTTTGCCTCATTTTATGTAATTGAACACTTCTTCTCTCTCACTGAGTTACCATGACTCTCATATATTCCGATAACTATTCTTCAGAGGTACGTATGTTGTCATTTTTGAACAGCAAAGATGGTGAGGATCCTGTGTACCTTCATATTGTAACATCTGTACCTGCTGCTGCTATGTGAGTAAGTTTTAACTTGGTAGATATATAGTTTGAAAAGGTCTGACACTTCCTTCTGATCCAACCTCCGACTGGCTTGTGCATTCTGGTGTAGGCGTTGAACCTCCACTTTGCCTTCCTTTATCACTGCGACAAAATTCACTGGCTTAATATGTTTCCTACTTCTGGCTTGCTATGCTTTTTCTTACCCACCAACATTGTTATTAACGTGTCCTACTTCAGTGCAGTGAAAATACGGGAGCTTTCCAACTTCTCTTTCAGTTTGAAGGGTTTTCTTCATCCTGATAATGCTCACCGATTTCCAGCCTTTCCTTGCCACGCCAGATTGTCTCTTTTCCTAATGTCTGTCCCTCATGGATTGAAATTGATGTCAGAAGCCAAATTTTGACTTCTGAACCAATTGATAATTATCCATCATTTCGGCTCTGAATCTTGTCGTTTTAACTCTGTCCCCTTCCACATGAGTACTCCATACTCTCCTCCAACATTAGCGTCCCTCTCAATTTTTTTGCACTGATCAAAATGATTTTATTTGATCCTTTCCAACTCAATGTCGTTTGCCTCTTTAGCTTCATGAAACGCTGGCACAAGTTCAGATGCAGTTAAGATGGGTTTGTTCACCTCATCATATGCACCAAATACCCAGTATGAGTGATGCAAATTTCTCACTGGCTTTAAGTACCAGTTTTGTTTTGTTGAAGCAGCAGCCTCGAAACACATTTACTGCAAGTAACACTAACACTTGATCTCTGTGAGCAAAATTGTGGATTTTATATTAAATTTGAGGGTCATAAGATTCAAAGAGATCACGGGGAATAGGCTGGCACTTTCACGCAAACTGTTCCATGCCGTCCAGAAAGTCCATCACGCTTGCACCATTCTCCAGCAAATGGCCCATATCCATCTTAACATCCCTGCTCATGCATTTGCCCAAACGTCTTTTAAATGTTGTGAAAGTACTCGCCTCAGCAACATCCTCTGGCAGTTCATTCCATATACGTACCACATTCTAAGTAAAGAAGTTCTCCCTCAGTTCCTCTTCCTTTCTTTCTCCTCTAACATTGAACGGATGACTTCCCACACTCATTTCCGGCACCCTGCGAAAAAAACTGTGTGCAATCAAACTATCCATTCTTCATGTTCTCACAATCATCCATAAGATCCCTCGTCAGTATCCTCCGCTCGAAAGAAAAATCCAACTTTTTCCATCCTGTCCAATTATTTCAGACACCTGAGTCCTGGCAAAAAACTTATTTTTCAGCGTTCATTCCATGTAAATAATATTCCTCCGAGAGCAAGATGACCGAAATTCAATACAATACTCCAAGTGCTGCGACACCAACGTCCTGTACAACTGCAACATAATCTTCCAACCTATATTCTGAATGCCCTGACTGAAGAAAGTCAGTGTACTGAAAGCCTTCTTCAATGTCCTATATACCTGTGATTCTGCTTTCAAAGAATCTGAACAAAAGACATTCTTTCTGTTCGCATCCACTCCTTAAGGCCTACTACACGCTATTCACTATATGACAGCTACCTTGAATCGAATTTCCAAAATTGAAAATCTTCCACTTTTCTATCCTAAACTCCATTTGATGTTCCTTGGCTTACTGCTTCAGTTGATCAAGGACCTAGTGCAATTTCTGATAACCTTCCTTAAGTTCCAATGTGACACTTATTTCGTGAGATCTGCAAATTTTCTATCCACGCCTTGTACTTTTTTCCTCCAATTCATATGAATAGCAAACAATAATGGAACCAGCATCGAAGCATACTCTGAGGCACTCCACTAGTCAGAGGCCTCCAGTTTAATAAATATCCCTTCACTATTAACCCAGGTTTACTGCCATAAAGTCAATTGTGTATCCAATTTATCATCTCCGCCTCCATTCCATACGATCTAACATTCCAGATCAACCGAGCATGTGCAACATTATCAAAATCCCTACCGGTTATGTGTACCAACCTGCCCTCGTCCAGCTTCCTATTACTTCATTAAAAAGCTCGATCAAATTTGTGGGCCTGATCTTCCAAGCTTACAACCAGCATAACCATTCCTAATCAAACCTTATTTTGCCAAATGCATTTACGTCTTCTCGCTCAGATTCTTCTCAAGTATCTTACTTACCACAGATGGTAGGCTTACAAGTCTATCATTCCATTACTTTTTTTCATGTTGTCTGTCTTGAATACGATCACAATATCGCAAAACTTACTTTTTTTCTTGGAACCTCACCAGTGTCGAAAGATGAGTGGATTATGTCGGCCAGGGGCTCTATGATTCCATCTGTCGCTTCTTACTGTGTTCTCGGATATATATGGTCAAACTGCAATGCATTTTCAGACATCTAACATCCGCTCAATTGTGATATGAACTGTTCAAAATGTCATAGTTCACCTCCCCAAGTTCCCAAGTCTTCTTGGCATTCTCCACGAAAAACACAAAGGAGTAGTTCACATCACGCACATGTCCTGCATTTCTATGCATATGTCCACTTTGGAACTTCAGTGCTCATACTCTCTACAGATGTTCTTCCTCTTTAGTCTACGTAAAGGTCATACTTGAATGCAATCTACTAATCGTCTCAGCTATGGATATCTCTTCTTCAGTCAACTATTGAATCCCTTTGTACCTCCTGGGAAACACTTGATCCCAGCTGTCTGTGGCTGAGCCATACATTGCTCGTTTTTTTCTGATCAAAGCCTCAAAATGTCTTCACATTCAGTTTCTATACTGCAGAATATCTTGTGTTTCAAACTCAACGGTACAATGAACTTGAATTCTAGGCATCCAGCTAATTCACATTTACGGGCCTTCCACTTGCTGGTGGTCATTTTACATGGAAATAAACTTCTCTAATCAAGAGGCTTCCTGTTTCCTCACAGAATGTGATGTTTTAAATGTTGACTAATAAAGGTTCCCGTTCAATTTAACTGTTCCCTAAACTTTGCTACAGTTGTACAACACAATTTTTCAACTTTCTCCACTAACATTTTATCCCGTTGGCAATCAAGAAATTGCCTATCCCTACAAATATAATATACTCAGTACCTTGTCCCCCACAGCCTACCGTGGCAATGAATTCCACAGAGTGCCCACTCTTTGGCTGAAGATGTTTCGCCTCATTTGCAGTTTAAATAATATTCCCTTTGCACTACCGATGTGCGCGCATGTCCTCTTCTCTAACCAATGGAACCAACTTCCCAACGTCCACTTTGTCAAGGCCGTGCAGAGTTCTGTAAGTTTCAAACCGAGCCTCCCTTTATCCTTCTAAACTCCATCAAACGTAGTCCCAGAGTCCTCGTACGTTAATCACATGTAAAGTCTTCCATTCCTGGGATTACTTTCCTGAACAAAGTCTTGATCCAATCCCGGGCCAATGTGTCATTTCTCAGAGATAGGCCCAAAACTTGCTAACAGCAGTCCTAACGTAGTTTGATTGAAGCCTTATCATGCCTCAGAAATACATTCCTGTTTTTATAGTCTCGTCTCTCGAGATGAATTGAAGTATTATATTTGCCTTCCTAAC
This sequence comes from Hemiscyllium ocellatum, assembly GCF_020745735.1. Classification (NCBI taxonomy): domain Eukaryota; kingdom Metazoa; phylum Chordata; class Chondrichthyes; order Orectolobiformes; family Hemiscylliidae; genus Hemiscyllium; species Hemiscyllium ocellatum. The sequence continues at coordinate 877,481 of NW_026867575.1, forward strand.
TCGACAAAACATGCAACTTTTAAATAACAGGACTTTTTCTCATCCAATTTCTGAATTTTCTGCCCATTTAGAAAATACTCGATGTGTGTATTCTTCATACCAAAGTGCATGACCTAACACTTTCCCATATTGGATTTCAAGTGCCAATTCTTCGCCCATTCTATAACCTGTCACATCTTGTTGCAGCCTCCCTGCCTCCTCAATACTAACTGCTCTTAGATACACCTTTACATCAGCTGCAAACTTAGCTAGAATCCCCTCAGTTAATTCATCCAGATCATTAATGTGTAAAGAGACAAGGAGGTCCCAATATTGACCCTTGTGGAACACAACTTGGTAGTGTCTTCCTTCCTGAGAACGGCCATTTTATTCACAGTCTCTACCTTCTGCGAGACTAACAATCTTCGATCTATGTTCACACCTTGCCTGTAATACGGAGCAGACTCCTGTGAAACATCGTAACAAAGGCCTTCTGGAAGTCCAGGTATATGACATCCATTTCCTGTCCTTGGTAGCACCATTTGTTACTTCCTCAAATAATTATTGCATATCTGTCAGTCATGACTTCCCCTTGATGTGCATTGCCCTATTTTACCATGCACCGCTATGTATCCAGAAATTTGTTCCTTCATAATGGACTCCAAAATCATAAAAACAACTCATTCTGGCTAAACGGACTAAAAAATCCCAATTCTCTTACTTACTCCCTTCTGAAACAGTGAGATTTTCAAATGGTTTGAGACCCTTGGGGTGGTGCGGTGGCTCAGTGGTTAGCACTGATGCCTCATAGCACCAGGGTCCCAGGTTCGATTCCAGCGTTGGGCCACAGTGTGGAGTTTGCACCTTCTCTCTGAGTCTGCGTGGGTTTCGTCCAAGAGCTCCAGTTCCCACCCACACTCCAAAGATGTGCAGTTCAGGTGAACAGGCTATGGTAAATTGCCCATCGTGTTAGGTGCATTAGTCGGAGGGCAATGTGTCTGGCTGAGTTACTCTTGGGAAGGTCGGTATGGACTGATTAGGCCGAAGGGACTGTTTCCACACTGCATGAAATCTCATCTAATCCGACTGACTCCAGTGACACCAAATGATCGGAAATAAAGCTTCCACTCAAGATGTCTCATTCGGAGCTGCGTTCCGAGTGGATCCAGCCCGCGCGATCAACCGATTTTCAGATTTTTCAATTTTGCTAGCAGCTTCTTCAACGGTGCTGGTCACCATTCCCATGTTCTCTCCCCACCCCACCTCAACCAATCCTCTTGTTTTTTTGTGATATGATATATCTGTTCCACTGTGCAGAATGATGAAACATGCTTATTCATTTCCTCAGTCGTTTTTTTTTCAATTAATCCACCATCTTCTTCCTGTGATCCACAAACAACCTTTGCCTCCCTCTAGCCCTTTATATATCCAAAGAGTCCCTGCAATCTTTCCTAATATTACTCTCAAGTTTATACTCATATTTAATCGTCTCCTCCTTTATTTATTTCTTCGGTGTCCTGTGATGGTCTTTTTCCAACGTCCAATCCCAAGTCTTGCCACTGGCAGTCGCCAACTCATTCGCGTTCCCTGTTGCTTGTGTGTTATCCCTGACTTCCCTCGTCAATTTGTTGCATCATCCTCCCTTTAGTCTGCTTGTGTTTTCTCGGATGGAGTTCTGCTGTTTTTCTCTCTCATTTCTACGGGAAGTTCCTGTAATTGCTGTTCCAAAGTCACTCCTTCTGGTATCACCTTCCAGTCAATTATTGTCAGCTCCACCATCGTGAAGTTGTATTTCCCTTCTTTCGACTGTTGTACTGTTAGCTCAGAATCCATCTTCTCCATAAAGATTGCATTGTCCGTTCCAGCATGTCACGGTCGCTGACCCAGGAATTTCTTTAACTTAAGCGCCCTTTTCAAATCTGTGTCACTGGAAAAAGTAAATAATAAACTGCCTCTTCTGCATGGGATTCACCATAAGATGCTGAAAGAAAATATCTCATAGACGTTCCACAACTAAATTTTGATGTGATCCATGTCCAATCTGATTTTGCCACTCTATCTGAACATTGAATTCAATCATTAATACTGAACACCACAGACATAACATTCACTGGTCTTATAATTATCAGAATTATCTTTTTACTCTTTACTGAACATGAGAATGGCGTTTGTACCCGACAACCATTTGGCACTACGCCAGTGGACAGCGAGGAGTCGAAAATTTGCGCCAAAGGCCCAATCTCTTCCCTCGCTTCCCTTAGAAACCTCGGGAATATCCTGTCTGGTGGAGGGTATTTGTCTATCCTCAATATTTTCAAAATTTGCTGCACATCTTTCTTCCTAAAATCAATATTTTATTTCATGTAAACCTATTTCGAGCATTCCTCAGAAAAGTGACTGTCCCACTAAGTAATGAATAGTGAAGCAAATTATTCACTAATATCTAACAATACATCTTCCGAATCCACGTGGAAGCTCGTGGGACATTCGTGGGAGTACCCCTGGGAAAAAAATGTATTGAGCGCCAGCTCGCTCAGGCTTTCCAAATTATCAATCTCATTTAGCATAGGCTGAATTGCAGGATTGTTTTTAAATCGCTCATTTATTAAATAACATGGTTTATTTAATCAGGTGTCTTAGGCTCCGAATTCCAGTTTCTCCAACATAACCAATCTTGTAATGAAGGCACCAAAAGTATTATCCACACGAGTGGGGTTGGCAGTGAATGGTTTAGTCCAAGGATATTAAAGGTTTCATTCGCTGTGGTCAGAAGTGTCATTGTGCAAGAGATTGTTGAGTGCAGTTGGCTGCTCCTCCCTGAAAAGTGCAGGTGTGTGGCCTTGCATTATGAGTGCCAAGACTATCTGTCATCTGTGTAATGATGTCACAATGGGATATGTGTTAACACGTATCATAGTTTTATGTTGGATACCTTTACACCGAAGCTCAAATTTCCTTCACCTGTTTACTCAACCATATGGCGCAGTCTTGTCCTCCTGGACTCAATATACCGACCACTGCAACGGACAGCTGGAACAGACAACCATATGTGGCAGAGACAATCCACTATCAATGCCGGAGGAAACTTCACAGAAGCATTTCATAGGAGGCTCCCAAGCAGTGAGGATGTCACCTAGACAGGGGACGAAACGTCTGCAACACAAATTCCCAACTCGGGGAACCACAACATCTTCTCCTCCTATTTGAACCTGTTGGCATTCCTAAGTATTGGGAAAATTAGAAATAGTGTTGGAAATTGTCGCCAATGATAGCACTGAAAACCTGACCGAGAGCAATACTGAGCACGTCGAATAGAGAATAGTCGTCCCTGTAAACCGCTTGGCCTTCTGTTTTCTAATATCGCAGGAGTGTGTCATTTGTGCTGTTATTGTTGTGGAATGCTGTACCCCCTACCAGATAATTCAGAAAATCTGTCCGATTTAGTGAATCACAGAAAATACGAAATTACACTCTTGCTTTAATTCAGGATGGCTTTTGAACTTGCCTGGCTGGATAAAAGGGGGACTTCCACGCATTGGGATCGTCACCTTTGCTGTCATATTCCGGATACTTTATGTCCTACCGAGAATTACAGGCTGTTGTGCGCAGTTTGTTCCTACCACCTTTTTTATTCCAAATCCAGTGATCATCTATTGGACCCTACCCCATCACGATTCCTACGAGGAGAAAGTATATATAAGTATGCTCCCTTTTCCAGAAGGAAGCGCGCTCCCTTTATCGGATGAATCCAAATTGTAAACTTAGATTTTGATCTGGAAGGTCAACAAGGAGAGTATTGTGGAAACAGGAAGAAATTGACATACTACTGCATGATGGGACATTTGACCAAGATGGTATGTAACCCGGCTCTCAGAATAGCAGCTGTCATCGAAACATAATTCTGGAGAAAAAGACTGACGTTGTGTAATATTATTTGACGAATTGTAGTGAGTGCATCTTACACTCCTTAGTCTTTGTGCCCTTGAGAAAAATCCAGTATAAAGAGAGAAATGACACTCTGCTTTAGGTTATGTTGAATTATTGCATTATACATTACTTGAGTGTGGAATCTAATATAAGTGGAATAAGCAACGTTTTATGCATCATTGTATAAACATAGGCTGAGTGTTCAATTCGAAAAATTGGAACCAGACAGCGAAGCCTGTGTCAGCCTTTCACGAAAAAAAACGTTCCTTGAAACAAGTCTCAAAATTTCAGACGATCTAATTTCCTCGACATCTGAATAAGGAATCTATCATCCCCACCTCACTTCTTGACCGTACACCGAAACCAAACCATAATTCATAAACCAGTCCATAATATTCAGCCATTTGAACTGCTGATGCTGCCGTTGTCACTCTGCTCTTCCACTTGAGTTTTCACTGCCTCTGGAAGTAAATATTTCAATGGGTCCGAAACCGTCGACTCCCTAAGAGAGTTACATATATGAAATATTTTAATGTCTGTACTCATCTGTCAGCATTGTTTTGCTTGTTCCTTTCACATTCAATGTATGTTTAACCTGGTCCCTCCTTAGATTCAGATATGGTCTCTTTCTATTTCTGCCACCAGCTCATGTGCATTTAAGAAAGCGTGCTTCACTTCCACAGACTCTCAAGATACTCCTGTAATAATACCTGATGAGATCTACCTGTTATGATTGGATCAACGAAGCACCATAGTCACTGGCCACTGTACTGTTTTAGTAGTTTTCTCAAATGAAATGAAAACTTCTGTTTCCTTTCTATCAAATTCTGACAATGCTTGGATATATCTAGACCGAATCCGACCAGGCCTTTCAACACGGTGGGTTTGCTCATCCTCACTGTCTTCCTCACGATGTGTACTTCCTACCTTACCCTACAATCTTTCAAGCCAATTCCTTCATTTCAAGGTGTCTCTATTTCTACTTGTCGTGTCTCTGTTTTTCACCTTTCTCAAGTTTTACCTCTTTCTTCAGCTCAGTCTTTAGTCTCATTGTCTTTATGATCGGCTTTTAACCGTAATTGTATTGTATCATATCATTTTCGTCTTTATGCTGCCTTATCTGCAATTGAATTCTTGTCGTTTCCAAAGATTTAGTTGACATTACCAGCAAATTTAAAAAAAACAAGATATTTTTTATTATCACTTATCTTTTTCTCATAGACGAAGCTGCATCCACTGCATCCTTGTGTAGAGAATTCCATTGATTCTATACTCGCTGGGAAAACCAGTTCTTCCCCATCACTTTCTTAAATTTTACTCCCCCTAACCTTGAGGCCATGTATCGAGTTCTAGTCTCACCCACCAGCAGAAACAATTTTCTTGCCTTATTCTTCACAATCCCTTCTATAACTTTATGTTTCTGTAACGTCCCATCTCTTCTTTCTAAATTAGTGCGAGTACTGACCAAGGCGGCTCAACCTTCCCATCCATGCTTGTATATTCCCCACAACTCCATGATTTCGTAACTTATGAATGGGTATTTTATGCAGCATCTTGTCAAACGCCGTGTGCATGTCCAAGGTGACAGCATCCAACTGTTTTCTCTCATCCACCGTCTTTGTTACATCCTTAAAGAACTTCCAGTAGACGGGTCACGAATGACCTTCCCTTCTTTTATTGTTGCTACATTCTGCCTGATGGACCCTTTTCCCAGATGTCTCACTATTTCCTGTTAAATAAGGCACTCCAACTTTTTCCCAACTAAAAATAGGTAGGAGGTTTAGCTCAGATGGTTAGAGAGTAGTGTTAATAACACCATACTCGGACTTCCTGCGTGCAGTTTGCACATTCTCATCGGGTCTACGAGGGCTTCATCTGGGTTCCCTGGTTTTCTTCCAGAATTCCAAAAGGTACAGCTCAGGTGAATTAGCCAAGCTGAATTGTCCATATATTCAAGGATGTGTAGATAAGATGCATTAGTCAGGGGTAAGTATCAGACAACAAGGTAAGGCAGTGGAGCTAGGTGGGTTTCTCTTCGGAGGGTCGAGTGGACGTGTTGGGCCTCAGGGCCTGTTTACACATTGTCGAGAGTCTATGTTCCAAAATACTAAGCTAACTGCCTTTAATTTACCTGCCTTTTGCCTACTCACATTTTTTAAACAGCAACTTGCCATTTGCTGCCTTCCAGTTCACCGCGAGCAGCCTGTGAATCTGGCAAATGAACATTAACGCTTCAATTACATTTCCGCCATTCCTTTCAGCAATCTGAATCTATTCTAAGGGACTTAACAATCGTTCGACCCTCACGTTTGCTGAACTTTACACCTATAGTGAGATCATTTGAATTGAAAACTTGATCTCCCATCATACCCTTAACATCATTCTTTGGCATATGAGACATATTCTCCACTGTGAAGACTGAAAGAAAATCTTTATTCAAGGCCTTGCTAGTTTCATCATTGCCCAACGTTCATTCCCCTTTCACATCCTGCAATGGCCCCAGCTCAACTTCAGCTAGCTTTTTATGTTTTCATAATTAGGAAAACGTTTCCTACCTGATATTTTACTGTGTTAGTCCGCATTTATCGTTTATCTTTCCTTTCTTTATTGCTTGCTCCGTGCTGTTATTTTGTTGCTTTTAAATTTATTTTAACCAATCTTCCCGTTTCCTACTACAGTACTCTTGGCTACTTTGTAAGCCGGAGCTGTTAGTTGGCTGCCTTCTTGTTAATCCATGTTTAGAACATAGATTATAGAGTATCACCCCACACTACAAGCCTTTCGGCCCTTGATGATGTGCCAATATTTTATCCTGCTCTAAGTTCAAACTAACCAACTGTGACGATGATGCACATTGACAAGGTTATGCTGTCCATGGCTTTCTTATATTTCAGAGAGGTCGTAAAGGCACAGACTCAGAAGCATCCAAATTTGAAAGATTTTTGGAACTATTTGATTATCGCACACAAATGCTGCCTCATGGCAAATGGTTATCAAGATGAAAAAAGAACACTTCTACAATGAAAGACGGACGTTAATTTCTCTAGATCAGCATTTTTCTTAGGTTTTACTTATTTTCGTCGATCTGGCTATTCACTGAAAGCAGTCGAGCGGGCAGATTTTGCAAGATGATGGACCCAAATATATCAGTTTTTGCTGAATATTTCTCTGACATCTCTCCTGTAATACCCTTCACTCCATTGCACCTTTTGTAACAAAGACTATTTATGTGGGATGTTGCAATTAGGTTTGCCATCGTCAATAAGTTGAAGTGGTCTGTTGGGTTTTTGGATAGTGCGTTGTGTTTTTTTCGTGTCTCAATCGGTAACGTTCGAAAGAAGTATGGTTTTGTTTCAAACTAAGTGGTTCAATCATCTGTATTACTCCTGAAATATCTGTGTTACACCCTCTTAAAACAACGAGGAAATTCACTGTCTGGGCTAATTTCTTGAAATGTTTCAATGCGGTCTTTTCTGGTCCATAACGCTACATACCTATATTTTACTATTATCCATATGCCTGTGCAAAATTGCTCCAATGTCCCGAATGTAATTGAATCTACTGCCACTGCTGGAAGTGCGTTTTATGCATCCACCGCACTCTGTGTAAATAACCAATATCTGATGTCTATGCTATACCATTTTTACAATCAATTTAAAATTATGCCAACACGTGATTGCCATTTTCGAACTGGGAAAATGAATATCTCTGACTATTCTTTCGATTTATGAAGGTCATCATCTTGTGCGTCTCTCTCAAACATTCCTCTTATTACATGCCCTCTATTCCAGGGATCATCCCGGTAAATCTCCTCTGCATTCTCTCTTAAGTTTCCACATTCTTCCTATCATGAGGAGACCATACCTGAACACCATATTGCAAGTATAGACTAACCAGAGTTGTATAGAGCTACAGCGTAACCTTGCGGCTCTTAAAATTAATCCCTTGGCTAAAGAAACCAACACACCATATGCATTGCTAACAACCCTATCAATTTGGATGGAAACGTTGCGGGACCTATGCATTTGGATCCCAAGATTCACCTTCTCCTCCACAAGCCAAGAATCTAAGATTCAACCCTGTAAGCTACATTCCAGTTCGACCTTCCGAAATGAATCACTTCACATGTTTCCAAGTTAAACACCATCTTCCACTTCTCAACCACATCTGCATTCTCTCAATGTCCTGTTGAAATCTACAACAGCACTCCACATTCGCCACAATGCCAACAACTTTAATGTCATCCGCAGAAATACCGATGCACCCTTCCATTGACTCATTCAAGACATTTATACAAATCACAAAAAAGGTTCCCGAACCGATCTCTTTGAAACACCAAAGATCACCGAGTACACAGCTGAATACTCAGCATCCATAGAACATTACCAATGGTTGTCTTCTATGTCCCAGTCAATTTTTCACCCTGACAGCTAGAGTTCCCTGTGTCCCTTGCCTCCAAACTTTCTCAATGAGCCTACCATGAGGAACCCCATCAACCGTCTGGCTGAATTGCATATGCATCACAGACACTGCTCAACCTTCGTCATTGTGCTTTATTGCATGCTCAAAGAATTGAATAAACTTCAGACGAATGACGTGTCCGTCACAAGGGCATACAAACTATGCCTAATCAAGCTAAGTTTTCCTAAATATTCATAAATCATGCCTCTCAGAGTCCTCTCCTCTAATTTTGCCAGCAGATATCAAAGGCAGGCTGGCCAGCAATACACAATGTTATCCATAACCAAATCCATGAACAAGAGAATATAATTTTCTGTCCTCGAAACTTCTGGTACTACACCAGTGTATTGTGTGGACGCAAAGACCTTCGCCAAATGTGCAACACGGTCTTCCCTTACGTTCAGTAGAAAACTTTTATATATGCCTTCTGGCCCAGGGAACATATCTGTCCTCAACACTCCAAGGCTGACACATCCTCCCCTTGTTGCCCTCTCACAGTTATCAGTTGGTGGTGGATTCGAGCTTGCCAGTCACATGCTGTCAAATTTGCATCAAAAGCGAAGACTTTTTAAGTCAATGTGTGCCCTTCGCAAGATTACGGATTGGATCCATGGAGACTAACATTATTCGCAATCTCTGAACAAACATGTTCAGTTAACACTATTCTATACTACTCTGTAGAGCTGAGGAAGAAGGGGACGCTGACCTTCTTGACCTTGCACTCTAAGTCCCCAAATACTCAACGATAATTAGAGGAACAAATATACAGCGAGACTAAGGAGACTTTCAGGAGCAATAGGGTTTTCAGAGTTGGGGATTTCAAATTTCCTAACATAGATTGGAACTGCCGGTGTGTAAGGGGCTAAGTGGGAGTGAAATTTGCTAAGTGCGTTTAGGAAGGGATCCTGAAGCTGTGTGTAGAGCATCCTACACCAGAGGGAACAAAACTCGTCAACTTATTGGGAACTACGGCAGGACAGGTGACACAGATGTCAGTGAGGGAACACTTTGGTATCAATGACCACAGTTCTATTAATTTTAGAATACTTAAAGCTACGGTCAAATCTGGTCCACGGGTTCAAGCCATAAATTGGAACAACGCGAATGTTGGAGGAATTGCACACCAGCCTGCAGCGGTAAATTGGATTAGATTGCTTGCAGGCAAAGAGATTAGATTATATTACACAGAGTAGACACGGGCCCTACTGCCTAACAAGTCCACACTGACCATCTGAAGACCAAACTACGCAGACCCATTCCGCTACACCTAACATTATGGTAAATTTAGCATGGCCAATTCACATAACCCGCACGTTTTTGGACTGTGGGAGAAAACCGGTGCACACGGAGGAAACCCAAGCAAACACAGAGAGAATGTGCAAACTCCACACGGACCTCTAGTAAATGAAGGCTTTAACAGTGAGATAACAACATGTCCCTATGAGGTTGAAGGGCAAAATTAGCAGAAATACGGAACACAGGATGATCAGAAATAATGAGGCTTCCACCAGTAAAAAAAAGAAGAAGGCATGAAGTAAATACAGGCAGTTTTGAACAAGGGAATCCCTGGATATATGCAGCGAATATAGCAGTTCACTGAACAAGGAAAGCGGGGGGGGGGGGGGGGGGGAGGGGGAAACCGGGAATGAGATAGCCTCGTTTGAGAAGAGTAAGGCGATTCCAGGGAGGTACTTTCAGTATATTAAAGGAAAAAGAATAACTGGAGAGAGAATAAGATCCTTCAAGGACCAAAGGGAACATATATGTGTAGAAGCACAGCAGACGGGCGAGGAGCTCACTGACTGTTTCTCGTCTATGTTCTCCATGGAGTAACCGATGAAGTATTGGGTACTTGGGGAGTTAACAGTGATAGCTTCAGTACAGACAATATCACAGTAAAGGAAGTGTTGGACGTTTTAGAATGTAGAAGGTGGATACGTCTCCTGCTCCTGAACAGGTATTTGCGAGAACCGTGCAAAAGGCTGGAGAATAAATTGCGGTGGAAGAAGCTGATACTTTTGTATCATCATTAGCGACGAGTGAGGTTCTGGAAGACTGGAGGAGAGCGAATGTTGTGTCATGACTTAATAAGGATATCAAATAAAAAAAAACTGGGAACTAGAGTCAAGAAAGCTTAACGTCTGTGTTCGGAATGTTACTTAAGAAGATTCTGATGGATAAGATGCATCTGCACTTGGGAAGAGCGGGCTTTATTACGAACAGTACGCATAGCTTTGTGAGTGAGAGATCATGCTTCACAAATTTGTTAGAATTCATTAATGAAGTGACCAGGAAAGTTGAAAAAAGCAGGACTGTAGACCAAATCTATGAGGACTTCAGTAAGTACTTTGATCAGGTTGCACATTGTAGTCTGCTCTGAAAGGTTACATCACATGAAATCCAGAGTGAGCTGGCAAATGAGACACGAAATTGGCTTGATGGTACGAAGCTGAGCGTAACAGTAAAAGGATGCTTATTGGACTGGAGGCTTGCAAGTAGTTGAATATCTTAGGTGCTGAGCCCATTGATGTTACTTATCTGTGTCAATGATGTGAATGAGAATGTCAAGGCATGATTAGTAACTTAGTATTAGTAATAGAGAATGTGGTAGACGGTATCTTGGATCCTGTGGAAGATTACCAGAAATTGCAGCGCCAATTTGATCAGCTGGATAAGTGGGCTGGGAAATGGTAAATGTAATTTAATATAGGTAAGCGTGAGGTCTGGCATTTTGAAAATAAATTCAACGTCGGATTTTCATGGTGAATGGCAGGGGCTTCAGGAGAGCTTTGCATCAAAGGGATCTTAGAGCTCATTGCACAGTTTTTATGCATGCGGAAGCAGAGGTAGAGAGGGCAGTTTTTTAAAGAAGTATTTTGGTACCCTGGCCTTCGTCAGACAGGACATTGAGGACAGAGCTTGGATTGTTACATTGCAGTTTTACAAAACTTTGGTGAGGCTGCACATGGAGTATTATGTTCAGGTTTGTTCACCTTACTATTTCAGGATGTTAGTAAACTGGAAAGAGTGCAGAAGCAATATACAGGGATATTACCAGGACTCAATTGTCTGAGTTGTAGGGACAGGCTGGACAATTTAGGACTGTTTTTCTTTAGAGTGGTGGAATCGGTGAGGATCATGAAATGCGTGTATAAGGTGAACACACGCCGTCTTCCGAATTCATAATTATTGGAAAATATCTTTTCATTTAGACAGTGCGTGCTGCAACAAGGAAGACACCGCCTGCCTGTTTGCAAACTCAGATTCTGTCTATCCTCAGTGATCTGCGTGTCAGCACCCCAAGTTCTAGCTCTTCTGCTGATTTTGATGAAGTCCTGGCTATCAGAATCTGATAACCACTTCCTAGATTCAACAAATAATAGAATTTGTTTTCTGCAGACCAGCATGTCAAAAGTCGCTACACTGCCCTGTCTGCCTGTGACTCCGATTTCAGAGGAACGTGATCTGGACCTCCAAGATCATTTTGTTCCACTACCCTCCATCATTCACCATGAATCACCTACCTTGATTTGATTTTTCAAAATGCAACAGCTTACACATACCTATATTAAACGCGAGTTTCCATTTCTCAGCCCACTTCCCCAGCAGATCAAGGTCCTCCTGCAATTTTCAATAACCTTCCCCATGGTCCATGGTACCACCTATGTTAGTGCCATCTGCAAACTTACTAACCATTTCGTGCACATTCTCATCCAAATCATTTATAAAGATCACAAACAGTATTGGAAACAAGACTTACCCCTGAGGCACTCCACTTGTCACAGGTCACCAGACTGACAAGACTTCTTCCACTTCTGCTTCCAACATCAAGCAAATTTTATACCAAATGCCCTGGATTCCAAGCAATCTAACCTTCCAGAGCAGGGCGAAGATGAAGACTGCATATGCTGGAGATTATCCTCATCCACCACATTTGTTGAGCTCACTGTCTGTAGTTCTCCCAGGATTTTATTTGCAGCTCTTCTTGTATAATGCCACAAAATTCCGTAATTCTGGGATCTCTCCCGCGGCAGACAATGATGGAAAGATATCAACCAGTGGTCGTAAGGTCTTCGCTCGTCCTCTTAGACATGTCTGATCGGGAAGAGGAGATTAATCCACCTTCATACATCTTATGACATCCAGCAACTCCTATGCTACCATTTAGAGTGTTCCTCCCCAAAATATGGCCAGGAACTTCCCGAAACGCCTAAAAATTCATTTCTTTCTCCATGGGTAAGAGAGAAGAAATATTCTTTGAGACTATCTCCCATCCCTTGCAGTTCTACTTATAAGTGGCCAAATCGATCCTTGCACTCTCCCATTCTGTCTTTAGTTATTTTCTTTACATTTAGTATACATAAAGTTGTTGTTTTGGTTCACCTGAATATTCTCAGCCAACGTTAGCTCGTGCTTGCTTTCTGTCTCCTAACTTTCTTCTTCATTAAACTGCAGCATTTCCTGTGTATATTCAGAAATTATGTTCATCGCAGCTACCTGTGCCTAAGACAGGACTGCTTCTTAATTTTCTTCAAAGCCTCAATTTCTCATAACATCCAGAGTTCCCTATTACTGCCAACCTTGCCTTTCACCGACACAGGGGCATATAGATCTTGCACTCCAACAATCTTACATTTAATGTACTCTCACCTGTCTGAAATCATTTGCTTGCAAACAACCTACTCAAATCAAGTCGTGCAAGCTCCTGTCTTCTTCCATCAAAGTTCGCACTTCCCGATTGAGAACTTGAACCTGTGAACCAGTTTTGTCCCTCCAAATACTATCTTACAATTGAGAGAACTATCGTCACTGGTCGCATAGTACTCTCCCATTGTCATTACCGTTACTTGTCCTGATCTGTTTCTCAAGATTAAGTCGAAATTTTCCAGCTTTCCGTTAAGGATCCTCTGGATATTGCTGAAGGAAACTTTCTTAGAAGTTCCTTTCCACCTTCGCCCTTAATGCACTGGCTGTCCGAGTCTCTATTAGGAAAATTGATACCCTCTGCTATGAAACTCTATTGATCCTGCACGTATGTCCATTCTCATTGCATATTTGCTTCTCTAATTCTTGTTGACATTTAGGGGTCCTATAGAACAAACCCAATCAGGCCACTATCGCCATTTCATTTGTTAGCCCCACTCTCAAAGCTTCACGAGATGATGCTTTACGTTTTCTATCGCTAGCTACTGCTGTGATCCTCACCTTCATCAAAAATGCAAATCTGCTTCCCTCCTTTCACTACATCTGACCAGGTTAAAGCACCTATACCCTGGTACATAATACACCAGTTCTGTCCCGTTCTTTGCCATCTCTCCGTCATGGCTATAATCTCTATCACGCTACATACCCATACCCTGAACTCATTAGCCTTCCCTGTCAGTTCTCTTGCATTGAAATAAATGCAAGTTCATTCAACAAACATACTTCATCGTCTTCACGTATGTGGATAACTGGGAAACGGGCCAAGTGACAGCTCTCACTGGGAGAGCGTTTTGGTGACAGTGATCACAACTCACTGATTTTACTGTCGTCATAGACAGTGTTACGTACAGAGGGTCTGGCGAAAATATCTAATTTGGAGAGGGAAATCACAATGTCTTTAGGAAGGAACTAGAGCACACAATTCGGAACAGGCGTTCTCAGGGAAATGCGTAACTGAAATGTGGATGTTGTTTCAGTCGCACGAGCAGCATCGGTTTGCCCAACTGAGGTAAGGAAGGGTTGGTAGATTGAAGGAGCACTGGGTGGTAGATTTTGAGGACCATGTAGTGAAGGGCAAGAAGGAAGTTTACTTGAGAAATCTCAGGATGTGGCCTGGAGTGAAGGGCATGTGTATTGTGGAAGGGTTACCCATTGGAGAGAGAACGGATGAATGGTGACTTAATGGAGGTTTACACAATGTTAAACACCATACATGGAGTGGATTTTCAGAGTCGTTTCTTTTCTCAGGGCAGGAATGTCTATCACAATGGTGCAGAATTTTAACGTGATTAGAATAAGATTGAGATGCTGCAGGGGTCAGATCTGTACACAGAGAAATGTGGGTGCGGGGAATGCACTGCCCACAGTAGTAGTAGAGTAAGACACATTCGGCACATTTAACCTACTTTTGGATAGGTCTATGAACGATAGAGAAATCTAGGTTAGTTGATCTTGAAGGAGGATAAAAGGTCGGTAAAAACCTCGAGAGCTGAAAGGCATGCATTTGCTGTACTATTCGATGCACAACACCTGAGTCTTGCTGGAAGAACTAGGGCTTAATTCGCAACAAATATATATAATTCAATAAATGCTGCACAGTAAGAAAATAGCAAAAGGCGAGTTAGGAACGTGAACTGAAATGTCAATAGTACAGCATCAGCTCCAGCTATTGCATGACGGTCTCAGTCTTTCCAATATGAAAGCCACCACCCTTTTAGAACGGTCAGATCAAAATTCATTTCGTACTCTACTAATCATCTCATCATCTTGTTCTAAGCCTCCAATCGTGCAGATCTCTCGACGCAGTAACCCTTCGACAATATGGAGCTCAGTCAGTGTGGACTTTCCAACAGTGCCGATCCCTCAGCACCGACTCTCCGAAAGTGTGGTGCTCCCTCTGCACTGAGCATCGGTAATACAGTGTTCCATCAGCCCTGATCCTCAGATCGTGGAAGGCTCCTCAGCACTGACAGTCTGACAGTGCATTACTTCATCAACGCTGATTATTCGATCACGTAAAACTCACTCAGCGTTGATCATGGAAAAGTACATTTTTTTCTTCAGTTTTGTCATAAAGCCCCACTCAATCTTCTGCAGTGGGTAAAGTGGAGGCAGATCTCAGATTATGGTCAATGCTGTGATTTGCTTTGCTGAGTCGGTGAAGTTATGGGTGTCAGTGGGCCTGGCGAAAGTGTCCTCTCATGCAGCTTAATTAGGTGTCATCTCCATGAAACTCACAAAACTGGGCATGGCCTCCCCCGCCTCCCTCCCAACACACACACACACACACACACACATATTTCAGTCAGTGCTTCGGTAGATACACCAGCTGTAAATCCGGACACAGTTGCCGCTTCATCGCCATCGATCAATCAGACTATACTGCAAGTATGGTGCACAACTCCTCTCTTTATATGCTTCAGATAACGTCACATTAGCTACTCTGTATATCGGTCCCGTCACTCGAACCGTCACTTAAACCGACGCGGGGTGCACTGTATATCGTTCTGTTATCCATATCTCAGGAAACATCTATTCATAACTTCATTGGAACCAGCCTACGATTTCAATCGAAACATTGGACGCGTCCCAGGCAATAGGAAGTGCCCAGAGTAACATTCAATACCTAGTGAAATTCCTCTGCAGTTTTCTACAACCTGGGATTCTGCAGCATCCTCATGTCAGTCTTCTGCCCAAACTGCTTTAATGGCAGTCAGTCCATTGGAAAATTCGAATTATTCGTCTGAAAGGAGAGATTGGAATTAATGGACATTAGACAGTCAGTCTCCAACGAGATAACTCAGAGAACTTCTATTATCTCAAATCATAGATTCACACGGAAGAGCAGATTTCTGCAACCCTACGCACTTCCAACACCCCCCATCCCGCCCCACCCCCCACACCCCCAGATATCCCCTGACACATACACCTGGTGCCAAGGATCAGTCGGGATGGCTTCCAAGGGGGAGAAAATCTTGTTTTGACATGGTGGGGTTCTGGCGTGGGACAAAATGCTCAGACATAGTTAAAATCCTGCCTCACCATCCATTTCCAACTCGAGTGGTGGAGCAT
Organism: Hemiscyllium ocellatum; assembly: GCF_020745735.1. Taxonomy (NCBI): domain Eukaryota; kingdom Metazoa; phylum Chordata; class Chondrichthyes; order Orectolobiformes; family Hemiscylliidae; genus Hemiscyllium; species Hemiscyllium ocellatum. The sequence continues at coordinate 893,624 of NW_026867575.1, forward strand.
ATTCGAGGAACCAAATGGTCTGGTCCTGTCACTAAGATTGGTAACTGAGAGATTGGCCATACATCCGAATGAGACAATCACCACATTCTCTTCGACGTTGCGAGGTTGCATCGGAGAAGGGTTTCAAGAATCAACAGCAGTGCATTCCTCACCTACCGTGTGCACTTTCGAGACCTGAGATGGCGAATGCAGCGCATTCACTCTTTAAGCGAATACGGGGCCAAATTCCAGAGTGAATCACCACCTGAAATGATTGTCAACTTGCTTCACTTTGGTCATTTGACTCGTTGACATTTACCTTCAAACAATGATTCTAATGTTAATTTTCTCAAGTGGACGTCCTGCGGTGTACCGCACATGCCTTTCTCTGTTCAAGTCTTGTTTTTCAGCGTGTAATCTGCATTTCCTTGCTTGCTGCGAGTTGCCTATGCTGCTTGCAAACAATCGTTTTCACAGTGCTTACGTACACTTGACAATAAATCAAATCAAATCAAATTAAGTCACATAAAATCAATAGGAACCACATTCAAAAATTGTCTAATCCTCGCAAGCAGGTTTGCAATCACTGATACCACCAACGAAACAGTATTGGGTGATTAATGTTTGTGATTATATTGATGTAAAACTGTGTGTGTTTGTGTGTGTGTGTGTGTGTGTGTGTGTTTGGGGTGGGGGGAGTGGTAATTTGATATTATACAATGTGGACGCACTTTGAGTTCAGTTCCAGGCAATCCTTCCCCCAATCCTGACACTAGACTCTGAATAGCTCGCCAACAATGTGGTAAATGTTGTATTACTCAGTTAGGTCTCTGCTGCAGACTCTGCTGATCGCTGACAATGGCAAAGTGCACACGAGGCATTTTGTGCTAAAGGGCTAAGCGTATCATTGACAATCTATCGCAAATTCTGAGCAAAAGGAGAAAGAGATTCTGTCCTTTAAATCTATCCTGCATCTTAATTAGATTTAGACCAATTCGTATCTTTGCAATATCAGTGGTTTTTGTTGCTGTAAACTCTCAACTAATTTACGAATAAAAAATATCAATTTCAATTCTCGAACATTTCAAACATTTGACCACCATTTTGTGTTTTCTGATTAAATATCCTTAGACTACTTTCTCCAAGAGCAACCAGCATGTGTCCTCCCATCACCCGTCCACGCATCGTCCCATGGCAGCATCTTGCATCAATAATCTACCGAAGTGCAAAATTTCACACAGCCCACAGCTCTGTCAACTTCTACAGTACTGCGAAAAGAAATCTCCATAATAGCTGTATTCATTCTGTCGTTTTGCTTAACGTGACGTTTTAATGGCAGAGATAAGTGATTAGTTTATGAAGAGAGATTGAGCAGCTTGGGCCTGTTCGCCCTGGGGTTCAGAAATACGTGAAGACGTCTTATCAAGGAATATAATATCAATAAAAGGGAAGTGACATTTACGGGATGGGCAGGATATATCGAAAAATAGGGGTAGTCTACATTGTTTTACCACAATGAGTAGCAGGTTTAACACAAAGATAAGGAGGTATTGTATCGCTCACAGGGTCAAATGCCTGTGGATTTCACTCCCCCAGATCGAAATAGATGTCAGGACAATGATCAAATTTATTCAGCAAAGTGACTGATTTCTAATTTAGAATAGATTGAATGGTAATGCAACTCGACCAGCAAATTGGACTTGAGGCCGAAATAAGATCAGAAATGATCGGATCAACTGATCGCTCAGTCACAGGCGACTGAATGGCCTCCACTTTTCCCTAACTTGTATATTCTTGCAAGTGCCTATTGGCATTGGAGTGCCTGCTGGAGTACCAGGAGACTGCCACTTCCACAGCATGTAAGCAGCATGAGTGGCAATACTTGGGAGGAAGATTAAATAGCAATTTTATTGATTTCGTTGAGAACAGAACAATTTTATATGCTTTCTGCTTGATCGGCGAGCAATTCCTGTTCCAGTCATGCTCTAAGCACTTCCCTCACTGCACATCTCTGCCCTGTTGTGCAAAATGGGCGTACGTTCTCTGACGTGTGGATCATCACAACAACATCTTGTCCGTTAATAATTGTTCGAATTTGAAAGGTGCACTCTTGATTCAAGAAACTTCCTGCCTCTCGTTCAGACTGATGAAGATACAAACCTATTGCCGTGCAAATGTGTTGAGTTGTAATTGGTTAAATGTCCCTTGTTAACTGTCACTAATCGCCTTCACATCATCTTAATTAGTGTATTTGTCTGCTACTATTGCCAGTCTCAGTGGCGCTGAATGGAGTCCCTGTAGATTTCCCTCTCTCGATTAAGACTGCAACCCTGTTGATACATTTGTTGAGAGAGAACAGCCACTGCTACGGAGAGGAATTAGCAGTGAGTGCTGATGCAGGAGAAATACAGTCCGAATTTGAAAAGTTGAAATTGGAAGGCTACAATAATGGGGAAAGGTTTTTCATCGGAATATGACTATCTCTCTGCAAATTATGACAGATTACTATTAGCATCCAGGATTAATTTGTCTCTTCAGATAATTCAACACATTTTCTATCCCTTTCTTTCGATTTTGGGTGTACCTGGTAAGTCTGTCTGTCCAATTATTCATTCTGTATTTCAGATTTGAGATTTTGGGGCATCTGGAATCAAGCATTTCTGATTCCACTTCCCCACCCTCACTCATTGAGACTTATATGAACATCGGAAAAGCAATAGGCCATCCAGTGCATGGAACTTGTGTCGTCATTCAATGAGTTTGCGACGGGTCTGTGTCATAACGTCATATATCTGCCTTAACCCATGCCCGTTCCTTAAAAAAAACCCATCTATGTAAGATCTAAAATCAATAATTGATCCAGCATCTACTGTCTTTACTGGGAGATAGTTCCACCAATTCCTATCATTTCTCATGAACAGGCTGGCCTTAATTCTCAGAGTGTGGCCCTCGCTCCAGTATGTTCGCATAATTGAAGTCGTTTGGCTGAGACAATCATGTTATTTTCTAGAATGGTTTCCAACAGATGATCCCTTAACCTGCGTTCTCGAAGAAACTAGTCTGACGTATATATATTCTGATAAGATATCCACATACCTGTAAACTTTGGATCTATCCCCACCCACCCACCCCCTCACCCCGTCAGTACATCCATTCCCAATTCAAAGCCCAACATATCCTTTTAAAGGTGTGGTGAACAGATCGATTCACATTACTTAATGAGCTGTCTATCCAGTGTTTTATATATCCACAGTATAACAGCGATATATTTGCACTCCCGTCCTCAAGATATGAAGGTTAGCATTTTTCTAGCTCTTCTGATTGTTTCATGCATATGTTCCTGTCGTTTTAAAGCTCTATGCAATTGTACACACAAGTCTCTTTGTAAATTAACTGCTTAACGTCACGTCATGTTTAAGGTCCCACGTCTATCCTTTATCCATCGAAAACGGATAATCTCACCTTTGCTGACGTTGAAATCTATTAGTCACAATGCTCTCCATTGACTTAGTCTCTCAACATCGCGATGTAATTTTCTATAAGCATCTACACTGATTATATAAGCTGTCTTAATGTATTATGCTCTCTTTTGGCACCGGCCTTTTTGAACTAAGTCACCACAGTATACGTTGAATTTGCCAATTGCTGGAAGATTTAACAATTTCTCAAACATCACTTCTGCCTCCCAAAAAATCTTTCTGTTCAGATGTTGCGAAACATACTGAATTTCTCCAACGACTTTTTTTGTTTTGAAAAACATTGTTTTCGTTTGCAAATGGAAAGCAATCCAGATTCCGTACACTTCCCAACGCCAATCCTGTTGACGACCCCACGATTTAGCCCATCACCAAAGCCATAGATACTTCACCGCATGAAACCTTACTAATGAGTACAGTCAATCCAATACTCCTAATATCTTGATTGCGATCCTAGGAGTTAAAATCTGCAGAAGGTATTGCTCATTGGCAGCTCTGCTGTACCATTTTAAAGTACAAGAATATTCCAGTTCGTCATCCATCCTATGTTCTCCTAACCACATTGTTGCTTGACCTTGGGTTCCGCAAATGTTGACATTTTTCCAGTGATTAAGTCAGTTTTTGGGTGCACCTAAACATTTTATAACAACACATTCCTCTCTATAGCAGTGGAAAGTCAGAGTGCTGTGTCGCACGGTGGCTCAGTGTTTAGCATTCCTGTCTCATTGTACAAGAGACACACGTTCGCTTCATCTTTGGAAATTGTCTGCGTGGAGTGTGCATGTGTTCCCTGTTTGATTCGATTAGTTTCCCTCCAGTGTGTAAACAGGCCCTTCGGCCCAACAAGTCCACACCGACCCTGCAAAGAGCAACCCGCCTTGACACATTACCCTAGATTTACCCCTGATTAATGCATCTATCCCGACGGGCAATTTAGCATGGCCAATTCATTTGGCATGCACATCTTTGGAATGTGGAAGGAAACCGGAGTATCCAGAGGAAACCCACGCAGACACCGGGGCGGGGGGGGGGGGAATGCGCAAACTCCACATAGACAGTTGCCCAAGGCGTGAATTGAACCCGGGTGCCTGGTGCTGTGAGGCAGCAGTGCCAGCCACTGAACTACCGTGCCGCCCCCTTTGCTTCACATTGTCCAAAGACATGTTGTTCAGGTGGATTTGTCATTCTAGTTCCCCATAGTATCCAGGGAGATGCAAGGTTACAGGGATAGTGCAAGCAACGTCTGTCTGAGTAGGATGAGATTGAAGTGGTCATGGTGGACTCGATGGCCGAATGGCCTGATTCTACACTCTAGGGATTCTGTGCCTAAGCAGATTTGAGCTCTACACACCTTCGGAAGAGTCTGTTGGCTTTGGAAATGATTGCAGATCAGATTTACAAGTATAAGAACAGTACGTTGTGATTAAGTTAGTAGGACACATTATGCACATTAAACCTGTTTTCCCAAGAGTTTCGAATGTTAGGGATGATCCGATGGAAATCATACAGATAAAAAGAAGAAAACAAAAGGACGCATGAACTATCCAACTGGTCAGTGATTTTGTTTGTGAAATCGAGTGGATGGCCTGAGAATTTGGGCCAGACCGTTCATGACAGATGTTAGCATGCACTTTCATTCACAACGACTGGTTAAAAAAATCAACTATCTTCCACAAACAGCAGTCAATGCTCGATCAGGTGTTAACTTTAAATAAGAGATTTCATTTTAATCAAATGTATTACAGGATGTCGATCAAAAGCAAGTTGCAGCATTGACCACAGATCTGACATGATATTATTGAATATCTAAACAGTCTTGACGGGCTGAATATTCCATTCCTCTTCGTATGTGCCTGATAAGTATATTTAATTCCATGATACGAGAAAGTAATTGTTACATTTTGTTATCGCTACTCATAATTGCTGAGTCGTCCAGAAGGCAGGGAAAAGAGACCTCACATCAAGTAGATATTGAGTTGAACTCCTCAATCCATGGTCCTAGTCTCTGAACTAACATCAGATTTTCTACAGTCTAATGTAGTTTCTGTCCTTAACTCTTTTAGAAACGTGACGTGACATACCAGTTTCACAGAAGCTGTGTTCTAGACATCAGAGTTGATAATTGCATGTTTGACATAATTCCACATCTTCGACATGACCACAACCTATTCTACACTGACTGTCTGTTATTAGAAATATTTGTGACTCAGGGAGTGTACAACCCTTCCACATTGATCGTTGGTTTTGATTTTCATCTCATCTTGGAATTCGCTCCCAATATTGTTTGCACCAGAAATTTCATCCATATTTTGTATGACCTTTGTCAACGAAGCCATTGTACCTGAACCGTAAGCCGATTGCTTCAGCAAGAAATTTTCGAAACTTCCATTTCTTTAATGACTAACATGAAAGAGATTATTCCAATGGGATAAGCGCTGTCTTGTTATTGTTGCTTCCACGATTTGAATCTAGAGTTATTCTAGTTGTCTATTAGTTTGTGATCGTTGTTTTGACTTCCACGGTTTCTATTGTGTGTTGATTTTAAAGCGGTTGCGATGGGTCTTGGCTTTGTACCTTCCAAATGAAATTTATCATAAACTTAAATTAAATGTGCATCAGTTGGTTAAGGAGTTTAGATGTGGTACAGGAAGTATATTTAACTATTACAGCCGAGAATGTTCCACTTTCCTCATGTATATCCCGTAGAAAGGGGGAAACGTGGTGGTCGCTGGTTTAGAATTAATATCTTTATCTGTATTCTTGCCTCTGGATGATGTAGGATAACTCCTTATCCTGCCCCAAGCAGTAGGTAACTCGTTTCTCGGAAGGGCTCACTTGTAATCAACTGTCCCCATATATCCAACCAACGTATTAACTCTTGCTATTCCTAATGTTCAGTAGCTTGGCAATCTGTGCTCTCTCTCTGAAAACTTCCATCAATTCCAAGAGACCCAGTAAAACCTATGAGCAAGAATAAAGAGTAGTCTGCTCGAATCTTCAGGCCTGCTCCGCCATTTATTCTCAACTCTACACTCAGTAACGACGCTGTGCAATAACTCGTTTCGACATATCAAAACATTACCTTCAAGAGCACGCTATCAGCGGGAAATCCAGCAGCGAGTAACTCACCTCCGACTTTTCATCGACAAAGTGCAAGTGAAGAGTGTGATGTCACACTCCCCACTTGCGTGGATTTATGTAACTCCAATAATACTCGATAAGCTCCGTACGACGCAAAGGATCTTTCGAGAATACGTCCATTGCTCCAGCAGTAACGATCATTGGCAGCAGTGTGTGGCATTTATAAGATGCAGGGCAGGAATTCGCCAATGATCCTCAGACAGTATCGTCCCCAGGCACAACCGCTTCAATCAGGAAGTTGGGGGTAGCAGCTATATGCCAACACCTCCGCCTATAAGGCCACCTTCTAATCACTCAACATTCATATTTTAAAATATATCACGGTTCCTCCAGTTCCCCGTAGCTCATACCTTGTAACTTCCTCCCTAATGGCATGGCGTTCCCATACCACACTAACTGCGATAATTCTAGAATTCACTTCAGCACCACTTTCTCAAGGGGAAACAATAGATAAGCTAAGTGCTGCGTTCAGTCAGAGTCAACCATGTTGAAGCTTTGAGACAGTCAGAGAGATGTACAGCACGAAAACAGTCCCTTATTTTCAACTCATCCGTGCCAAGGAGATATCCTCAGCAACTCCAGTCTCATTTGCCAGCTCATGGCGCATATCCCTTTTAAAATCTTCTGTTCAAGTAATCATCCAGATGCCTTTTAAATGCTGGAATTGTACCAGTCTCAATTACTTCATCTAGTAGTTCATTTCATACGCATACAGCATCCTGGGTGAAAACTATTCCCTTTCGGTCCCTTTTAAGTCGTCCCCTCACACGCTAAATCTGTGCTCTCTGATTCTGGACTCCTCCACCACAGGGAAAAGAGTTTGTCTATTCATCCTGTCCATGCCACTTTTGACTTTATACACCAGTAGAAGGTCACACCTCAGCATCCGATGCTTCAGCAATAACAGCCCGAATCTATTAAACCTCTGTTGTGGTTCTGCTCGCCGAGCTGGAAGTTTTTGCTGCAAACGTTTCGTTCCCTGGCTAGGGAACATCATCAGTGCTGTTGGAGCCTCGTGTGAAGCGCTGCTTTGAGGTTTCTTCCGGTATTTATGTTGGTTTGTTCTTGCCGCTTCCGGGTGTCAGTTTCAGCTGCAGTGATTTGTATATGGGGTCCAGGTCGATGTGTCTGTTGATGGATGTTCTTGCCACTTCCGGGTGTCAGTTTCAGCTGTAGTGGTTTGTATATGGTGTCCAGGTCAATGAGTCTGTTGATGGAGTTTGGGGATGAATGCCATGCTTCTAGGAATTCTCTGGCTGTTCTCTGTCTGGCTTGTCCTATGATAGTGGTGTTTTCCCAGTCAAATTCATGTTGCTGGTTGTCTGAGTGTATGGCTACTAGAGATAGCTGGTCGTGTCGTTTTGTGGCTAGCTGATGTTCGTGGATGCGGATTGTTAGCTGTCTTCCTGTTTGTCCAATATAGTGTTTTGGGCAGTCCTTGCATGGTATTTTGTAAACTACGTTAGTTTGGCTCATGCTGGGTATTGGGTCCTTTGTTCTAGTGAGTTGTTGTCTGAGCGTGGATGTTGGCTTGTGTGCTGTTATGAGTCCTTTTGGTTGTGGCATGTCCTCGTTCCTCGGTCTATCTCTTAGGCATCTGGTGATAAAGTTGCGTGGGTATCCGTTTTTGGCGAATACCTTGTATAGATGTTCCTCTTCCTCTTTTCGCAGTTCTGGTGTACTGCAGTGTGTTGTGGCCCTTTTGAATAGTGTCCTGATGCAGCTTCGTTTGTGTGTGTTGGGGTGGTTACTTTCATAGTTTAAGACTTGGTCTGTGTGTGTTGGTTTCCTGTGTACCCTTGTGGTGAATTCTCCGTTGGGTGTTCTCTCTCCTAACACGTCTAGGAATGGGAGTTCGCTATCCTTTTCCTCTTCTCGTGTGAATCGGATTCCTGTGAGTGTGGCGTTGATGATTCGGTGTGTTTTTTCTATATCTATTAAACCTCTCCCTAAAGCTTAAATACTCCAACCCTTGAAACATCCTTGAAAACCTTCTCTGAACATTTTCAAATTTCACAACATTCTTCTTATTGGAAGAAGAACAGAATTGCCTGCAATATTCAAAAAGTTGCCGAACCAACATACTGTACAGCCGCAACACGAATTCCCAAACTTGATACTTAATATTCTGACCAATAAAGGAAAGCATATGAATGCCGTCTTCACTATCTTATCTACCTACAACCCCTACTTCCAAAATTATGGACCTGCTCTCCAAGGAATTTTTGTTCAGCAACATTCCCTGAGAATTTACCATTAAGCGTACATGTCCTGCGAAGATTTGTTTCACTAGAATGCAACGCACCACATTCATCTACATTAAATTCCATCTTCCACTCCTCAGCCCTTATGCCCACTTAATCAACACCCATTGAACTGGGAGGTAACCGTCTTCGCTGTCCGCTATACACCTCCAGTTTTGGTGTCATCTTCAAACTTACGAATTATTCAACATGAGTTCAAATAGCAATCATTTATATAAATGACGAAAAGTAGTGAATCCAGCGCAGAACCTTGTGGCATTCCTCTGGTCACAGGCCACTAGTCTGAAAGCAATTCTCCACCACCACCCTCTTTCTTCTACCTAAGAATTAAGGGTGTTTATGGGGAACTTAGTAGGAACTCAGAACAGCACAATTAAGTGTGTGTGTGTGTGAGTGTGTGTGTGTGTGTGTGTGTGTGTGTGTGTGTGTGTGTGTGTGTGTGTGTGTGTGTGTGTGTGTGGCGGGGTGGGGGGTGGGGGTATTCAGTCTGCTGGGTTTTCGAACAGTTTAAGAAAATCTGTAATCTGTTCTCTTTTGTTTCTGTTTCATTTGGTACTGTGTAAGTAAATCTTGTATTTTTGAAAGTCGACTGTTTTTGACCAGCTACATCACTCCTGTAAAACCCATAACAAACACCAGCTCAAACGAATTGGAAAAGTTAGGTCAGGGACCTTTACAGGAGAAAGAAAGAGCGAGAGAGAGATGGCAGAGAGATTCAGCATGGAATACTTTCTTCCATGCAGCGATTTTTTTTCATTTGTGTCATTTGTGCGTCGCGGCCTGGCCAACATTGGAAGCCCATCCCCAGTAGTCCTTAATGAGATTGCAGAGGGCCGCCTTCCTGATTCGCTGCAGTCTACTTGCTGTGGGTTGACCACTACTCCGGTAGGGAGGGAATTTCCAGATTTTGAACCAACTACTGTGAAGGACCGACCGTATTTTCCAAGTCAGGTTGGTGACTGGAATGGAGGGGATCTTGTAGGTGATAGTGTTCCTAAGTATAAGCTGTCCTTGTCCTTGTAGATGGAAGTGCGACAGGGTTTGGAAAATGCCGTCTAAGGATTTTTGTTGAATTTCTGTAGTGCATCTTCTAGATAGCAAACACTGCTGCTACTGAACGCTGATGGTGGAGTCATTGCATATTTGTTGAGATCTGATCCACAATTTCGGAAATCTGTGACTTAGTGATTCGATCCTCAGAAGGAATATGGATACATTATCTTATATTACCTCAGGGCACTTTGATTACATGCTCCCATTTCTTCAATGTAACCAGAATTCTAATACTTTTATATTAAGTATTTCCCCAGCTTCTCTTTGTATTGAAGTGCGGGAGAGGGTCGGCTTTGAAACTAGTGCCTCGATTTAAATCAAAATGATGTTCGAACATAAAAGATAGTACACAGAAGTGTACGGCATGGCACAGGCCTTTCAGCCCTTGATGCTGTGCCAAACTTTTATCATACTCTAAGATTAAACTAATGTACATACCCTTAATTTTACTATCATCCATGTGTATACTCAAGAGTCGCTAAATGTCCCTGAGGTATCTGACGCTACTACCACTGCTGGCAGTTCATTCCACGCATGCACCACTCTGTGTGTAAAGAAACTACCTCTGACACACACTCTACCATCCTCCAATCACCGAAAAACATATGCCCCCTCATGATCGACATTTCTTTCCTGTGATTACATGTCTGGCTATCCACGTTCTCCATGTTTCTCATCGACTTGTACATATATATCAACGTACCTCTTACCTTTCTTCGCTCCAATGAGAAAAAAGCCCGAACTCCCGCAACCGTTCTTCATAAGACTTGCCCTCCAATCCAGACAGCATCGTGTCAGACCCCTGTGCAACCTCTCGAAAGTTTCCTCATCATTCCTTAATGGTGTGACTAGAACTGAATACACTATTCCAAATATGGAGCAACCCAGGGTTCAAAGTTCTGCAGCCTCAGCTCGTTGTACTTAAACTGAAGGCCCCGCTAATGAAAGCCAACATGCAATATGACTTCTTTACAACCCTACTAACTTAGGAGGTAACAATTTTATTGATCCATGGAACATTCTTTAAATTACTAATAAATGTGTAAGCAAGAATTCTCGCTTTTCATGTCGTCTGATACACTAATTCCTTGCCTATTTCCCTTCTTTTAAGCGAACGTTTTGACAATTGTGATTTTTACCCGGGTTGCATCTGGTCTTTCAAAATCTGTTCGGCGCTATCTGGTGGCCATGGCAGCAGCTGATCTGCTCGTTATTATCGTCGATCTTGTCATGCGACACATTCCAATTGTTTATCGGAAGAATTTTATTTTTCTGAGGAATATCCCCTTGTGTAATATCCACGCTGTATTGCTTTATGCAGCCATTGACTGTTCTGTCTGGTTCACCGTTGCTTTCACCTTTGATCGATTTGTGGCCATTTGTTGCCAAAAGTTAAAAAGGAAATATTGCACAGAGAAAACAACAGCTGTGGCTTTGGGGGCAGTGACTGTGCTTAGCTGCATCAAGAACGTTTTCTGGTATTTCATGTTAACGAGTCAATACTTGATAATGAATAACCCTTGGTTTTGTGGAATAACAAAGGAAGTTCTAATTTCCAAGGTTTGGAGTTCAGTAGAATTTCTTCATCACCTAACTCCAGGCATAGCATTCATTCTGATACTGCTACTGAACGCTTTCTTGGTTAAACATATCATTGTGGCCAACAAAACGCACAGGAGACTTTGCCTTCCTGAAGGTATTGAGGGTCGGAGAAAGCCAGAATTGGAGAACCGAAGGAAATCTAGCATTTTATTATTTCTGATCTCAGGGAATTTCATCCTGCTGTGGTCCATTTCAATGCTGTACTTCACCTGGTACCGAATGTTCAGTTTAGGATACAGGACTGTATACCTGCACCGGTTTGTACGTGAGATTGGATTCATGATGCAGCTCATGAGTTGTTGCACCAATACCTGCATTTATGCCGTGAGCCAGAGGAGGTTTAGAGAGCAGCTGAAGATATTGTTATCATATCCCATCACACGAATGGTCAAATTTGTTTCACAACTAAACATAGGGAGGAAAATCCAGCCATGAGACACAACACTTTCATGCACTCAGTGTGAACCACTATCCACAACTTAGCAGACCAATCATCTAATTTCTTCACTTTCAAAACTACCCCATACCCTCACGTAAGTCGTGTTTAAGCAATAAAACTGTGTTCCGTGTGTTTTCAATGAGCTGTCAGCAACTCACTGTGTGAAAGTAATTCTTCCATTCATCGTCGAACTCTTCTTAATCTTTTGGGTTCTGACACTCCTCCCTCTATCAATTGAGATGGACAAATGCAAGCTCTGTTTCACTTGGGAGAACGCTGAACATTTATTTTGCCAATAAGGGTCCTTTGAGATTTAAAGAAATAAAAAAAACGAAGCGGAAGCAGGTCACTCAGTCTCTCGAAAGTGTTCCGCAATTTAATAAGATTATGTCTGATCCAGAAGTTTTGACGTCCACAGTCCTGCATTTTCCTCGTATATGTGACTGCCTTAAAAATCAACTATGTTTCTCAGAGCAGTGGACGGCAGAGACTGGAGACATCATTACGGACTTCCAGGGCCAGTCCATCCTTATTATTTGTACAGATATGTCGCTCCCAACAGTTTTGCTTGGTCTCTGCCAGGGTCACGTGTTATCTCCAACGACGTTGATATCTGACTCTGGGAAATTGGTTGAGAGGCACGATTCTGTGGGGATAACTGTGTCAGAATTAATAGATGTCAAGGCGGTTCCTATCATTTTCTAACATCCTCTACCTCACTCTCAGTGTCGATCCTCCCGAGTTTTATTTGGAAATTAGACACTGAGAAGAGGCAGCGATCATTGCAGTGAGTTTTGTTCACATATTTAACAAAGTGGAAGGTCTGAGAGTATTGGATCTGCTGATACAATTGAAGTGCGAATAACAGGAATTACTCAGCTTAATCAGAGGCCGAAAAGCGTCTCGCAGTGGGATACATTCCCTTTTTCTCATCCAGTTCCTGAAGAGGCATCTTGCAATTGGTGCAAAGATTTCAGAGTCACGTCGTTGTGCAAACGGGACCTTGTTCACCTTCCTCCATTCTTCTGACAAATGGTCACAAAGGCTAGGGCACAGACAATAAAAGGATGTTGATTCCACAAGAATGTGTTTCAAATGATGTTCATAGAAACAGAAGAGGGGCATTGCTCCCAGTTTGAACTTAGAAAGCTCTCTCTCTCTCTCTCTCTCTCTCTCTCTCTCTCTCTCGAGAGAGAGAGAGAGAGAGAGAGAGAGAGAGAGAGCAGATACGTAGTGACAGTGACAAAAATTACATCAGTTGCTGGAAATGAAACTTTTCATTCCGTTTTACTGGGCAAACGTATTGAGAAACAAATTGATGCTGTCACACAGAATCTGATGTTAATGAGGGGCTACCAAAAGTGTGTTTCAACACGTGGCAGGGAACATGGGCAGCAATGAAGGAGGAGATAAGAGATGTTGAGGTTCATTCTATGAAGGTGCATACCTTCGTTTCCAAACACCTGTGGACGCAGCGACCGATGGCGACTAGAGTCTAGTCTCAGAGTGGGCATGAGGCTCGAACAAGATGAACACAGAGATTTTCTGGAGTGGTTACCTGCGATAAAGGGGATTGCTGTAACAGAGTGGAGCGAGACCCTGGAAAGATTAGAAAAGATATATTTGGTTTGTGCTAGATGTCTCTCAGAGATGAGAAATAATCCATAGTCATTTATAACTCCTTGGTGGACATCAAGTTGGCTAAATCATGAAACAAACTCAATGAAAATGTCAGCTGTGTGATTGATGATTGCATAAGAATCGTGTTTTAAGGATTCCTGACCAGATTAAGACACATATTTAGCCTCGATTTACCTGAACATCATCTCAGGATTTGAGTGTGCTGGATGGTCTCTACCACTTCATCTGATTTTTTCTATGGATACAGAGAGATACACTCACATTCAATAAAGGAACTTGCACTTATTCCTTCTCCAGCAGTGATGTTTTGCATCAACACCAGGGTCACGAGAAAATAATCAGTGCTTTCTTTATTGTCGGCTAAGGTCATCGCAATAATAACCCTTTGAAGGGAGGACAGAAGACCATAATTTTCGTTAATACTCCCCCTCTCTCTCTTTCTCACTCCCAGTAAACACACACACACACACACACACACACACACACACACACACACACGTGGTTCCAAGTTGAATCTGCAAACGGGACACACCAATCCCAATCAGAAAGGAGAAACACGCAAGACGCGTTCTTCAATGCAGCAAGACTTTTTCGCAGCATTCTAAAAACAACTGGTCAAGGTAAGAGAACACATACAAACTAATTATGTCTGAATGACAACAATTGCGATCAATGTAGGTCAGATGATCCGAGTGACAAAGCAGGGTGATATCCTGTGCGTTGTACTTCTCATTACTTGGTACAGCAATGTTCACGATTTCAACATTGCATTACCCTCGTTTTCACATCGCTTTCATAATAGATGAAGGACACCTTTCTTTATTATGCTCGCAGACGCTTCTGCTGGAGACATGAAGGAACAGCACATTAATGCCAGCAGAAAGGAGCCTTCAATACCCAGGCTTGTTAGCTGGAAATCATTTTTTATATAACAGGAAAGCGCTCCAAGTGTGGTCTAATCCATAATAATTGTAAAATGACGTTTGTACGGTACTGCCCGTGTGTTCTATCCAAGCTTAACTGTGGTCAGGAGACTGCACAGTACTTAAATGTACTCGATCTGAGGTAACTTGTGACCAGAGGTTCGGATATTGCTGCAAGTGAATTCTTAACGCCGTGAATTGGAATTCGAAGGGTGACTAATATTCCCTTGACTGTCATCCCAAAGTATTTTGCGGTGTGAGGTGCGTACAGTGCTTCCGCTGTAATATCCCAAGGCAGAACGGGACCAGAAGAGTGCACAGGTAGATAGCGAAGCGAAGTGGACAATGCTTCCAGTGTGCTCTATCCACCTTACATGGAGCTGTGAGTGTATATAAGTGGATTGAGACAAAACGAGTCATTTTTTGCTGAACTTACATGATCAAAAAAAAATCGGTGTGGGAAAGAGAATGACAATATAATGAATCACGAAATCAGACATGAGTGGCAAGAGACCTAATGTTTTTCAAATCACTAGGCATCATGGACGGGTTTTAAAGTGGAGAGGAGTACGGCTGCAAAGGGAAGTCTACAGCTTCGCGCCCAAAGAGTTTCCCAACCTCAATGCGGAATTAGGATAAATCTCAAAACGAGCGAAAAGCCCAAATTGGATGAATAATTCTGTTTGAAAAGTTTGTATTTTATAAATGATGACCGTAGAACATATGACATAAGAGCAGAAATTAGGTCATTCAGCCCATCGAGTCTGCTCTGTCATTCAATCATAAAATATTTCTCAACCCCATTCTCCCGATTTCTGTCAGGAACTCTTGATCTAGCGTCATTTTTCAGTGGTCCAATGTCGATATTTCCTTCTCTTTTACCTGTTATAAATCTAAAGATACTCCAACAGTCTTCTTTAATAGTCCAGCTAACTTAACCCCCTCTTATTTGTTTTCCCCGCTATATTACTTCTATTTTTTTGCCCTACATTGACCTTTGTAAACATCCCAATCCTCTGATTTCCCACAGCCTTTAGCCACATTATATGCTTTCTCGTTTACTTTTAATCAATCTCTGACTTACCGAGTAAGTCGTTGTAGCCTCATCTTCACTGTCCCATGCTTCCTTTTCTCTCAGGACTTAATGTTGGCCTTATCTCGTGAATTATTCACAAAACCTCCTGCCATCGCTGTTCTAATGTCATTCCTGTTCAACTACTTTCCCAGGCAATATTGCCCAGCTCCTCCATCTTGCCTCTACCTTCGTCCTTATTCAGTCATTAATCCGTAATAACTAGTTTCATATATAGTGTAGTTTGCTTTGATTGATTTGTTGTCCCGTGTACTGAAGTACAAAGTCACATACACTGATGCACACAAACCCACAGACATACACACTCACCCTATCACCGTAAC
Source organism: Hemiscyllium ocellatum (assembly GCF_020745735.1). Taxonomy (NCBI): domain Eukaryota; kingdom Metazoa; phylum Chordata; class Chondrichthyes; order Orectolobiformes; family Hemiscylliidae; genus Hemiscyllium; species Hemiscyllium ocellatum. Next base: position 909,558 of record NW_026867575.1, read on the forward strand.
ACACACGTACTCACACAGACACTTCGCCCTGAACATCCACTTAAGCAACCAGAGAGATCCATACTCATGTTCACATACACAAAGCCCATACAATCAATTAAAGGCGTATATACAAACACCCAGAATCACATAGTCCCAAAGATAAAAGAAGAAAACAGTTACATTTCTAACGCTAATTCCCTGAACGTAAACATAATCAGGTAGGTTTTTATTTGCTTGAAACAACACGTAGAAAATAAATTTCAAAAGCAAATTAAATCTAACATATACCGATTGAAGTGCAATGGGATTTGTCGCAAACATCTGGGGCCTCAAAATCATCTGAAAACCTATTATGCCTTCACAATGTCCTTCAGACCACAGCCCTCTGAGATGTCTACGATCTTCCATTTCTTGCTTTTTGAGAATATTCCACTTTGTTGGCCACTCTTCCTCCGATCTCCTGAGCTTCTTATTTCCCTGCATTCGCGAAGCCAATCTGGTCTTTATGTCACCACAATGTACGAGCAGAGGGACACTTCTATTCTTTGACCTGGAATCGAACCTGAGGCGTGGTCGTAAGATCACCGAATCTTAAGCACTGGAGCACCAGAAAAGGCGACAGACATCGTCATCTCTGTTCTCAATGAGAATGCGTTCACCTTTTCATTTCTGACCAGTTTCACTGCTAATCATTTCTCTCCGCCTTCCCGTTTTTAGAGCATGGAAAAAGACCATTGGGCTCATCGGCTTTGTGGATCATAACCATCCTTCTTTTCAAGTCCCAGATTCTGGCTTTGTTCCATAACCTTGTGAGTTCTGATATTTCCAGAACAAATTTCAATGAGATTCACCCTGCGATACAAAATGACACAACAATGGGACTGACGTTTGACATGTTCACACTGCGTTGAATAACCCTTGAGGGTCTCATCCTGATTTCCAGCCACAGAGGGAGACATACAGACACATCCCCGAGACGGACAGCGACGTCAGGATTATACCGGCTCCATTTGCTTCACGGGCAAAAGGATCTCCCACAAAGGCAGCTTTAGGTGGAACAAAAAACCCTTCTCCATACAATCAGAACTGTTGCAGTGGACTGGAATGTAAAATGCACACTGAGCTGAAATAGTCCCACACAATGCTCGTGTGTAACTTTTAATTTCTCAAAACCCACTGACCCAATCCCTCCAGGTCCTGGAAATCTGAGAGGACAGCGTCCACAGTTTTTCAAAGCGAAAAACAAACAACTGACACACAACAAACTCTAAACAATTTCATGTCGCATCTCTTTCAGTTTCTGTCCTGGTGTCACTTCCAGATTGCTCTGACCGTCCAGCTCTGAAGTCAATGAGCTATTTGACACAACATAGGCAGATCGTGAAGACAGTCTTTACCTGGAATGCAGGGCCAGGGAATGTCACACACAAGGTATTAGGAATCGATGGCCTTGTTCATATCTGTGTTAAGGATCATTGGGATCTCATCATCCTGATTCTCCCAAGAGACTGATCCCAAGAATGTGCACACTGCCAGATATCCCCAGTCCCAATATCCCAGTGGATACCTTGTCTGGCATACAGATCAGGAAAGAATCGGTACCACCCCTTCCTGGTTCGGGTACATTTTGCAAATATTGCCCAGCCACTCCAGAAACGGAGGTCACTGCATCTGGTCACAGAGGCCTCCAGCACAAAAATGGGTTTCAGCCCTTCAAGTATGCATTGTTCTAATCTCCCAGGTTCAAACAAAGGGTTCCTTTCTAGTGTGCATTTCAACTGTTCAGTGAGTGCGATGGAGATTTGCACCATTCCGAACCTAGATTAAGTGTTTCTCCCCGCCATGATTAGAATCGCAATCTGCAAGATGGGAAACAAATGTGCTCTTTCTGTCTTCAGTCGTAGTCAGTTAGACTCGAACCCGCATGTAGAAATTCCAATAGACTTCAAATCTATCATCTGACACACTCAGTTATGACTACAGAATGACAGCCCCATAAATTCTTTAGAGGTCTCTATCGGATGGAGCTGAAGGCGATTCAATCATTGTTGGGTTTATTTTCATTCAATACAGACAGCGTTAGCGTGTGTTAAATGTCAGTACATGGTGAGTCTGATTTAATTATACCAATGTATGGAATGGAAAATCAGAAGAAAACAAAAGCAGAAATTGCAGGAACAACTCAGCATGTCAGGCAGCATCTGTAGAGAGAGAATCAGAGACAATATTTCAGGGAATTTTCAGAAGTTTCTCAGAACTCCTTTTACCCCATAGGTATTGCGAAACCTCCCAGTTCTCCCATCAGTTTATGTTTTTGTTTCTGATCCCCCATATCCACATCTCTTTACATTAGTCCTAAACACTTTGCAGAACGCCTGTTGATGTTCCGGATAAAATTTCTGTTTGGGCAACATATTCCTGATCGCATTAAAAGTCTGGAATTGCAAGGCAAGAAAATGCACGAAGTGTCAACAGCGATCTCTCCATCCCTCGGTAGGCTAAACTTGCAGTGAGCAGCCGAACGGACTGACCAATTAGGGCACAGAAACTGGTGAAGCGTTAAATTTTTTGACCATTATACAACGCTGTTAGCGAATTCAAACTTCAGCCTACCCCTCCCGAAAATACACTTACCCTCTATAAGTTTTACTTGTCTAAAACAAAGCCTGGGACTTTCATTGTAGAGTCATGGGAACAGTCTTGTTCCACCCTCTGCAGTCACACCCATGTCACCGGGGACCAGCTCTCCGACAACCCGGACCGTCTCCCTTCGTGCCATTCAGTGTCTTGTCTGATCTCGAGCTTTCTCATTGTCCCAGAGCTGAGATGAAGTTTCATTTCCTGAAGTGCCGTAACGAGAATCCATTCAATGTCTCAGATCAGTTCATGCCCCGAGAGCATCAAAGTCAATGTCCAGGCCTCGTAAAGAAGATGAAGTTGTCTTGACTGTCTCTGCTTAGTCGGTCAGTTCACCCTTCATTCTCCTCTGATTCCACTTCCCAAAGAGTTTCTGAAGATGCCCAAGGTGGTGACAGGTTTTCTATTTTTATTCCTTGACATTGACTACCTGCCAAATGACAATATTTACTCAAAATCTCTTCACAATCCTGCGCCTTGCACCATGTCCGTGGATGAAAAATCCCTTTTTGTGGAGGGATTCCCGAGGCTGGAATGTTCTCTTTGGAGCAAAGAAGTTAAACTGGAGATTTCCTGATGCTGTGTTAAATGATGGGGGAGGGAACGGTGGGGGTGGGCACCTTAATGTTGAGGAGGGAGCATTGCTATTGGCCACGGTTAGTTCCCAGAGGACTGGGATTGAAGGTGTTTAATGAAAAATATCATTTGTATAGAATTAATAGAGAATAATGCAAAAACTCAGTAGGTCTTGCAGTAACTGTGGAAATAAAATCAGAGCTACGATGTGAGCCTGGTATGTTTCTGGTTTAGAAGCCGAGTTTCCTGAATGTCAGCAAATGGCCGAATCTGTGAAAAAAAGGGCTTTTCTACGTGGGGTTTTCTCGAGTTTGAGAGATAACTGATTCGGCAGGATGGCAATTGAATTCCATCACCTGTGGAAACCGACGTAGTATAATTCGAGCTTGTGCCTTAACCATGTGGTCATGAATACATGGCCCTGGGCAGTGTTGCATATTTCTCAGTGAATTGCGGACTCCAACAGGAAAGGAGAGTTTTTGAGTTCACTTGTCCGCACCATGACACCAATGTATTTCTGTCCCCTGTATTTGATCAGAACCGAAAAAGTTGATGGAAGTTTGAATTCAACCACACACATTCTTAAAATATCAATTGGTGGGAAGGATACATTTCCCTGAGCTCAGAGATTACTAATCAGGGCAAAGGTTGAGAATGAAAGATGTCCTTCTATTTATAAAGCACCTTTCCCCTCGACCCGTATCACAGGACATGAAATAGTGTTGAAGCAGCTTTGTTACTGACAAATGTAATGTAAAAATCAGAGCAGATTGTTTAAGCAGAGTTCAAAAAAGAAGATGCTTCAAAACCTCACAACTGGAACTGGAGAGTCCAGTGAGATCGAACCTCTCTTTCGGGCGTTGTTCTGCTCTCATTTCCAGCCAGATTAGTGGAGAACCAGATCGTCTAATCTCAGAGGAAATATTTACTAATTTAATACACAGATTGCCTGCAAACTCTGAAGATCAGAGGGTACCAAATGTATGCAATTCTATAGAACAGAGGACTGTCAAGGCTGGATATATTCAAGACTGAGATAGACAGACATTTAGTGACTTGGGGAAAGAAGGGTCACGGGATCAAGCAGAGAAGTGGAGTCGAGGATTAGCCAAATCAGACATGGTCCCACGAAGACCTGGTGGGCTAAATGACCTCCATTTGCTCCAAGGCCTTACTTAGCAATTAAAAACTGCTAGGGACCATTATGATGGAAGAGATAGCACGAGGTTTAGAGAACTGAGCACACATCGTTTGTTTAAAGAGAAATCACACTTGAGAAATTTATCTGATTTCTTTGCTTATATTACACGCACAGGTGTTCAAGGCAGCCAGTCGATGATACAAATTAGAAGTTTTGGCAGGCATTAAAGAAGGAACCATAGAAAAAACTCTATGCATAAGGTAGGAGGTCACGGTGTTGGGTAATAAGTGAACATTGAATGCCCTTTATTTATTTCATAAGAGATACAGCATTTGAATTATTTGATATTTTTCAATATGGAATGGAGTAATTAGTGAGGTGCCAGAACGGTCAGTCATCGGGTTCAATGATTTACTTTTATATTAATGATTTGGAGGAAATGGCAGAGCGAAATGTGTCCAGTTTTGCTAACGATGCGCAATAGTTGGGAAGGCATGTTGTGATGTGGACGGGTGAATCTGCAAAGGGACACAGTTAGGTTGAATGGGGCAAAACCAGGCATATTTAGTTTACTGTTGGGAGTGTGAGGTAATGCACTTTTTTCGGAAGAGTCAAAAGGCAGTCCACTATTTAAATCGAGAGAAACTCAAGAAAAGTGCAATAGAGAGCAATCAATCAGGATGCTATGGTGCCCGTAACAAACAGAGTCTAGTGACAGATTTTTTTTTTCAGGCAAACAGGCTGGCCTTCGTTCTTGATGCTCACAATGGAAGAAATATCAGGGAAGAAGTGACACTGAATGACCTGCAAATTAACCAAAGACCAAAATATGTCTCGTGCTCTTCTGTGGGACATGGTCATAGATGAATATTACTATTCATTAGCTCTCACACATAATATTGCTTTCTTGTACTTCTACTTCCACATTGTGGTTATTGTTGCTTTGCTTGGAATCTACAACCATTGGATTACTTCCCCTACAGTTCCCCGTATTTTCCTGAATAGATTTGATATTCTTAACTCCTCAGAAACCAGGAAATTCGATGTTTTGGGCAGGAGCTCCATCCTGATGAACGTCGATTTTCCTGCCGTCGGATGCTGCCCGATCTGCTGTGCATTTCCAGCGCCACTCTAATCCTGAATCAGACTGCTAGCATCTGCAGTCCTCAATTTTCCCTTCTCAATACTTACAATGTCTGACACATTTCAGTGGCCAGAATGTCGGAATCTACTGCGGAATCACAGGTATATGGATTGTTAGAAACATACTGCATTGCAAAGTCAAGAAAAAGCAATCTAACCGTTTTTGATCGTGGCCATTTTTATCCTGTCATTGTCTTGGCAGCCGTTCTGGCTTGTTCAAACTTGTCCCACAACGTTTCAATGATTCTCTTGACTCCAGGACGAGAGAGAACAGGCACAACTGCACATAAGCTGTCTACATTTTCAGTTCGTAAATGAGAAAAATATTATTTAATAAATGCCAAGCAGCAGTGCTAACTGATCATTTTTAAATAAGACGCTGAGCTGATGAGGGACAGATTCGGGCCGAAATCCTGGCCTTTTGGCAAAGGAAGCGGACCAAGTTCAAGCTCAGCAGTTGGCTTCAAATAGCCCTGTCCTTGCTTTCACTTCCTATAATTTACTATTTCTTCTATCGCCTCCTACCCATTTTCGCTTACACATCTGAAACTTCCGCCCTCTGTTCTTCATTCCTTCCTTCTTTTCTCCCTTGCTTTCTTTCCTTGTTTCTTTGTTTGTTTCGTTCTTTATTTATTTCTTTAATTCTTTCTTTCTCTCTCCTCTTCCTGGGACCTCCCTCGCGTTGCCTCACTGTTTCAGTCTTCCTTCGTCCCGCTTTCGCCTTCACGCTATTCTATCTCCTGCATTCTCTCAGTATCTGCAATTCTTTTACGCCATGCATTTCCGGTTTCATTCCATACTTGTATTACTCTTGCTCTTGCCCATGCTTTTTCCCTTCCTCTCCTCTCCATCATTTTTCTTCCGTAAATGACTCCCTACATCTCGCTATCACTCTCTGACTCCCCGAGGCCTTTGATTGCATTTATGTCTCTCTATCCATTTACGTCGTTTACTTTCTAATCTTGCTTATTCTTGCTCTCATTTTCCCCTCCCTCTAGCTTCGTCACTGTCTCCCCTTCCTTCTCTCTCTCCCTGTCTCTCAGTAACACAGAGAAACTCCTCACAGTTTTATGGAGTCGGACTCCCTCACTGTCATCTTGACTGTGTTTGTTTAGAAGGCCAGACAACCGGGAGGAGAAGGCACCCAATCTTCAGGAGTGTGAATCGATTCCCGAATCACTAAATCACATGATTGACAGAAGTGGATGAACATCTTCCCTGCTTATTTTTGAGGGAATTCCTGAGTTGCTGTGGTCATTTGTCTAGTTCTACTCTGTAATAAAGTGACATACCAGCATTCAGAATCTGGCTCTGATACCAAAGCTTTAATCTCCAATAATTTGACAGAGCCGAGCTGTTTTTAGAAATCACTGGATAATTACCTTTATTTATTTATTCCTTTGCTAGCAGAAAATGTATTAATATTAGCAACGCAGGACATCAGAAGCATAAATTCGTCAACAGGAGGCCCACGTTTCCTGATTTTTCTTTCGTTGAAGTCAATTTCATAATCTTGCATAACATTCAAGAGTGGAATAGAATTCTACAATGTGGGAGCAGGTCATTGCCGTGTAAAGTCAAAATCGATGCTGCACAGATCATTCTACCCCCTTGTCTATCGTTATTAGCCTGAGTTTCACATGGCTGCCGCATCTAGGCAGCACATCGATGGATTCTACGAGCAATTTAGCATGGCCACTCCGCCTGACCTGCACATCTTTGAATTGCGGGAGGAAACCAGAACACACGGAAGGGACCCACGTTGATATGGGGAGAAAGTGAAAGCTCTTCACAAGCAGTCACACAAGGTTGGATTCAAACCCGAGTCGCTGGCGCTGTGAGGTAGATTGCCATATATCCCAGAATATTTCGCTGAGTTACTGGATTAATGTTAATCTAATTCAAATGCTGTCAGTCATACTTCATGGATTCTATGCTAAAGCCACTAAGATTGTTTCCTCTTTCTTTACCTTTCCTCGATTGTATAAAGTAGTGTTTAACTTTTTAACACACTACTTCCTCACATTAATTTGCATTTAAGCATATTTTTGTACCAATTGAGACGTAGAACGGCACCAGGTGTGGTAAGATTACAAATGTTTCACTGTACCGCTGTACTTCTCTCACTGAGTACTCGTGACAATAATATCTAAAATCTGAGATTGAAATCGTTAATGATAGAATAACTGCAATTTGATAGACTGAGGTTTGGACACTCAGCTATGTGCAGCCTTTGTGTTGAAAATGTGTTACAGCATGCTTTCCAGTCTTTACCCTTGCAATAATGCAGCTTTTGTTGAACACTGGTGCCATGGAAGTGTCCCTGTCTTTTTTGCAGGACGTCCAGTTTCATAGCCATATTTGATCCAAATGAGAAAGCATGAAATCATCTCTAAAAAGGGCGTGAATCAGAATTACGATGGCTCTGACGTGAGTTTCCTTTTCTATTACGTTTCTACTTCGAATGCTGCATTACACGACTGAGTGAGCTTCCAGCTTCCGTTCCCACAGCAGGTTCCACTTAATCAAAACTGAAAATAATTTACTTCATTGCACAACTAAACCCTCTCTCAGTTCTTATCGGTGTATGTGTACCTGTCACTGAAACTCCCGCAATCTCAAACGTCTCTTGAAAGCAGATATCGAGATTTATCCGCATTGCTCGTGCACCAATAAGTACCCCTCAACTAGACCAACAATTTGCTTGTTGCCATCATTGGATGCTGGTTGCTTACAGACTGGCTCCCTGTCTCTTCTATAAACCATTCACAGGACTCATTAGTCATTAAATGTCAGGCCAACACTACCAGACGCCACGGGATTCTGGAATTACGGTCAGTTATTACTGAAATTCTTCAACTTCTCCGTTGTGTTCTCTTCCCAGAAACTCACTTTGCTTTTTGTCTCTATCTATATGACTGATTCTACTTCACCTCGTCTACCTGATCACTCTCTCTCCTTGACCTCTTTCTCAAACTCTCATTCCCTTACTCTCTACTTGGTATTTCCAACAGTCTCTCTGTTTCTGTTTCGCACTTATTTAGCTCTAGCTCTACATTGCTCTATTCCTGTGTGTCACAATCTGTGAACAGCCTTTCAATCATCCACCTTCACATAATTGCTATTGTGTCGATTTAAGAATTAGTTAATTCAGTTGGCTGCGTGGCTGATTTGTGATACAGTGCGATGCCGACAGTTAAAGTTTAATTCCCGTACCACCTTATTTAAAGTCCATAAGAGATAGGACCAGAAGTGGACCTTTCGCCCACCCCCAACCCCGCCCAACCTTGATCTGCTATACAAAGTATTTCAAAATTTCCTCACATTCACTTTCTACCATCTCCATGGAAACCTTGCTTCCCCAAATAACAAAACTCTATCTGTCTCAGCCTTCAGTCAATGGAGAGCGTTTCTGACTGGAGAAGCTCACTGTTGCAAGAAGGTCCAAACGGTTACAAACACCGGCATAACAACTTCTTCCTCTTCTTAGCTTTACATTGACATGTCTTTATTCTGAGACACGGGGTCTTGACTCTCCCACCAGGGAAACACCTTATCAGTATTTACCCTTTCATGAGCCCTTAAGTTTCCTGCATGATTGATGTGGGAACTCCTCTCACTCTTCTAATTTCCAGTGAGTAGAATCCAAGCCTTTCAAATCTTCGACAATAAGACAACACTTCGCAAACCAGGAATCGTCTTCTTGTCCCTTCTCTGAAGTTCTCCCAATGAAATGACATCATTCTGAAATAAGAGAATCAAAATTGCTCACGTTATTCTCGGCCTTATCTCGCCAGTGATTTGAACAGCGTAGTAGAACTTCCCTAGTTTCCCAACTCACTGAAATAAGGACTAACATTATTTCAACCTTGCTGATTACCTGCTTCCAATTCTTTGTGGTTCCTGCACACGCATCTCCAAATCCCCTGATTATGTAGTTTCTCCATTCAAATAATATGCTGTTGTTTTATTCTCCCCTTCAAAATAAACAAATTCACGTCTTCCCGTATGGCAGACCATTTGCGATTTTATTTTTCCATTGACCTAAACTATCAGCATCACTCTACAAAGTGTTTGATTTCCTCTCCTCAAGAACAATTCCACCTATTGCTATGTCTTCGACAGGTTTGGAGACAGAATGTTCAGGACCTTGCTCAAACTCATTAAAACTCATGGAAACACTATCCTCTCAAGTTATCAACTCACCTGAGGTTTGGTAACCCAATCATTTGTCCCGAATTTTGCAACGGTTCTCATGAGATATTTGGCTCTGAAGCCGAAACAGTCACCATCCTGCATGATCCTCTTTCTCAAGCTGATTGGAATCTGTGGCTCATTACAAATCAATTGTATTCTGATTGCTTGACTTGGAGTAAGACATGAGGAATGTAAAGTGAAGACTGGCATTTAGCGCAAGAGGATTGAAGGTTTGAGGTGATATAGCACATCGGTGAGACCATGACTGGTGAATTGTGATTTGTTTTGGTGTCCCTTTTTCAACTAGGACATTCTTGCGAGAGAATGGGATTGTCATGGGTAAAATCATCTGTCTCGGCGTAAGAATCGGGGTTCAACAGTAGAGTTTATCGTGCATCGAAACTGGATCTCCGAGCAGAGAGAGACGTCCGGCAGCACGGCTGTCAGCTAAGTAATTGTTTGTAATCATTTTTTTTTCCCAGGGAAGTAAGATCGTTTTCCATTCCTGCAAATCCAAGGCAGTAACATTGCATAACAATTAGTCTTATGTAGTTAACATTTCTATTGAAGGTGGTGGATGGTCTCAGACACTTCAGCGGACAGGACTCCTCACTGATGTGTAGTCTCTCCCAATCCACCTTAAACTGAGCATTTATGTTCTGTGTCTGTTGTGCTGCTATCTTCTTGGCCTCAGGCAGTATCTATGCATGCTTCACTGTACTTTTCCAAATAATTGCTCAGCGTCTTCTGAGTTCCGTGACCAACTTATGGCTCAGCGACCATTATGTGTCCATGTGCCCATGTCAGCATTCCTCCTCGGCCATAAATGGGTGACATTTATTTTCTGAAATAGTGCTCTCTGGTTCTGGACTCTCCTATAAGGTCTTACAATTTTTTTTGCATTTCGCCTGTCAAGCCCCTCAATAATGTTATATAGTTCAATAAAGGTGCCTGCAGTGCTTCTCAAAGTACTTATGTATGGAGGAAGCTCCGTTCCTTCCACATCCGGCAGAGATTTACCTGTTCTTCCACAAATGTCAAATACTGCATTCATTGCACCTGACGTGGTCTCCTCAACATTGGGTAGACACGAAAGCAAATTGTGGATCATTTCAGGGAACATATCTGAAACAACTGCACTAATCAACTCCACTGCCCTGTAGCTGAACATTTCAAATTACCCTCACGCTCTTCCAAGGAAAGATGTCTGCAGTTTCCTCAATCGCCAAACCCTAACCAGTGCACGCCATGAGGAAGAATGCCTGTTATTGCGCATTGCGACCCTCCAACCACACGGGATCAATGTGGATTTCACTAATTTCCCCACTTACTCTTCCCCCACCTTATCCCAGTCCCAAAAGTCTAACTCAGCACTGCCCTGTTGATCCGTCCTACTTGCCCGTTTTCCTTCCCACCTATCTGCTCAGACTTCCTCCCCAGTGTATTAATTTCACTCCCACCTTTATTTACCTATCGCATTCCCAGCTAAGTTCCCCCAAAGCTCCAACCCTTTCAATGAAAGATAATGCTTAATCCCCACTATTTGAAGATAAATAACAATATATGTTCTTAACAGAACACTGTACAAAACTATCAACTAACTGAACACTCTCCCCGAACTGAACAAAATCCTTTTAACATGCCGTTCCAAAACACACGAATAAGGAGAGATTGAGTTTGGTTTATGAGGAGACACTGAATAGATTGGGATTATATTCACTGGGTTTTACAAGATTAAGTGGGGATCATACGGAAAGATATCGAATTATGAAGGTAATAGTTTAGATAGAGGGAGAGAAGATGTTTCTAATGACAAGTGAAATTAGGACAAGAGGGCAGATCATCAACAAATGAGGGACCAAATTTCGGACTGAATTGAGAAAGCATTTCTTCATCCAAAGTGTTGTCAACTTATGGAATTCCCTCGCAAATGAAGTAGTTGTGGTACCCTCAGTAAATATTTTAAAAGATTTGGTTATTTGTTTTTAAATAAAGGAATTATTTGTGTTGGTGAGTCGGGTGTAATTGGGGCTGAGGACACGAATAGATCAGATATGACCTTATTGAATGACAGAGCAAGCTCGAGGAACCACAGGGCCTCACCAGCTCTTTTACCTTGTGTTCTTATATTCTATGCTTTTTACCATTAGATTAAATTAATCTCAAGTCCACACAGTCTCTGTGTTCTCCACTGTATTCAGTCCTCCGTGGCCGATCTCCCTGTGTCCTCTTCTATTTTTTATCATGGCAAGGGTTTCGACAGGAAGAGCTGCTTTTGATAGAAAGTATCATCTAATTCATTGAGAGCAAGATTTTTGTTGAGAAGTTAGCACTCCAGCTCTATGACAATTTTTAGGCGAATGGGTCGCATTTGCTTCCTGACCAAATGTTCAAAATGCGCAGTTTTTATATCCACCAACATCATTCCATGTCATTGGTCAGATGATGTCTAAACAATAAATTCAACCTCGTCTGTGGTTTAGCATCCGGGCCACAACGTAAATTTATTGATTACATTTGAATTCGTGTCAAATCAGTAACAGAGACTCATGTCTCAATTTAAAAGTCAATTGTTTTGTGTTTCTATGTTGGAACAGCCTATTTCCCAACCTTTCCAATACGGCAGCTGGGCCTGCACTTAATATTTTCACAACATTTCGAAAACACAATTTACTTTACAGTGAATCTTTTTGTTTTCCACTTCATAACAATTATAAAGATGGGTTAGGGAAATGAGGGTCAGGAGGTAAAGTTAGGAATGCAGTCCAGCCCTGAGCCATTGGCAAGCTGCAGTGCAAACGGGTCTCCAAGTTGCAAGGACAATGTTTTGCTTATCCCCTGATTAGGGCTCTATTCCAAGTTCCGACTGTACTTTGGAGGCTTGACCAAAGATCTGAGTCAGTCCTGATGCAGCTGAGGATGTTTCTGCTGGAATAGCATAAAGCATTGTTCAACCACAGTGAGAACATGGTGCACTTCATCTACATGATATCAAGTAGATGCAGGCAAAGAGAGGCGCATTCGGGGGAAGAGCAGATTGACCAGCACGTTGCCTAAGCTGAAGTTATAAAAGGAGACCGAACCAACTGCAGTTGTTTGCTGCACAACAGAGAAAGTTGACAGAGGGCATGACTGGGAGGTTTGAAGAGAGGAATAGACAGAGTACACAGGACGGAATTATTCGCTTTGAAGGAGAGATGATTGACCTGATGCATAGATTTACAGTAAGGCGTGGAAGATTTCGACGGGACGCGGGATTTATTTCAGTCAGAAGACGCTGTGACCCTGAACTTCAAACCTGTATGAATGGTGGAGGCAGAAACCCCATTATCATTGAGAAGCATTTGGGAAAAAGAAGTACAGAGAGATCTTGAGTTCCTAGATCATAACTCGCGGAACGTGCTGTGAGCAGATTTCAGTTCCAGACCTCAGGAAGGAGGATTTGGTCCTGGAGGGATTTTAGTACATGATTACAAGCAATAAACGTGGACTTTCATAGGTTCCGTTCTCACGAGAGATTAATGAAGACGAGGCTTATTCTGTATAATTTACTGGTTTGAGTAATGTGTTTGCAAGCATGGTGGCTCATTCGTTAGCACTCTGCCTCAGAATGCCAAGTCCCCGTGGTCAATTCCATCCACGGGCATCTATCTGTGTGGAAGGTGTACGTTCGCGCTGTGTCTGTGTTTGTTTACGTCGGGTGTTCCGATTTCATCCCACAGTGGATTGACTGTGTTGAGGTTGCCAATGGAGTCCAAGCATGCGCAGACGAAGTGGGCCTGTCATGGAGAATAGAGTTTTCTCGGGATAGGTGGGACAGTGTGCAATCTATTGGTCTGATTTCATACTGTAGATTTTTTTTATCACTCAGGACATTACGAAAATCAAAAGCAGGTGTATTAAAAATATATTATTTCCACAGATTGATGTTGAAGTCAAAACTGTGCTGTAACAATACCCTGGAATTCTGTCCATAAGTACATTGTTGCGCTACCACAGCATGCAAACTAGCGGCTCAAGATTTCAGCTCACCACCAACTTCTCAGGGGCAACTCGGGACGAGCAAGAAATGCTTGCCTCAGTGATGCCATGTTATAGTGTAGAAATTAGTGCCATGTCAGTTAAAAGAGATCATGTTAAGCATTTCTATGCAGTAGTGGAGGAATCGAAATCTCTTCCTCAATTACTAGTCGATGCTAAATTTAAATTTAAATTTAAATTTGAGACAGGCGTTTTTTTTTTGCTTTTGTTACAAAAGTGCATCAACAATTCGACAAATGCATGTCAATCGAATCATCCAATTATCAGTGATGAGCTTATTAAATGATTGAGGGAGCTCGAGGGTTGATACAACTTTTCCTGATCCTATTAAAAATACATTTCGATGTTCATCAGTTCAAACATTGCTCAGGCGAACTTCTCTTGTCCGTTTCGTAATGTAAACGCCCAGGAAACTGTTTTAATACTTGATTCCAGTTGTTGCTTGTCTCCGTTAGCGTTCTATATCTTAATGGAATCCAAAGTGTAGCCAATCGCGATTGTATCCATGTCTGATGCAACCAATGCATGCTGTGAGATCGTAATAAGAAGCCCAATATTTCAGGTTTGTTATTCTGTTTCTCAGACCTACGTCAGTGATCTTGCACAGTTCATCTTGCCTGCAGAGATTTGTATATTTCCACATCGCAAAACAGGGGAAACATCGTTGGATCAGTGCCTGCCGTGTTGTTCAATCGGCCCATCCTATTGTCCGCAATCTTGGCAGGGAAAATGATTCGACTCAGAAAGCTGTTAATCAAAATTCTCAGTCTGTCTAAAATTGTACGCTTGCATTCTTTCATATTGCAAACAATGTGGATGAAGAAGGTCTCCCAGATGTCCTATCAGCATGCTGTACCTGAAACATGTGCAATGGTAATGTCCCTAGCTCGGAGATGGAAGGATTGATTCAAGTCTTACCTGCACCAGAGCTGTGGAACAACATCTCTGAACACTCTTGGTCGTACTCATCTCCAACTTCGAAACGAATGGAAGATAAAAATCAGGAGTGTTTTCTGAAAATGTATAAGGTTCCACCATACACGTTCGATGAAGAAAGATTTCTGTCAGAGAAGAATTGAAATACTTTAACCATTCTTGGGCCCATTATCTGAGGAACGACAAACTGACATTGGGTGCTGCCCAGAGAAAGGCCATGAGGCTGATGTCGCTTATGCTCGAAATGTATTGAAAGAAAGGTTGAGTACTTTGGGAACATACTTGTTGGAATTTAGTAGAATGCAAGGGAAGCGTATTAAATCATGACAGATACTGAGAGGACTTGATGGGGAGAGTTTGCTTGCCCCTCTGCGAAATTTTAAGTTCGGAGGACATCATCTCAGAATAAAAGGTAGCTGAATCGACACTCACAGATAAAGGAGAGACCTTTACGTTTCGAGAGAATTCAATGTGTGGAATTCTTCACTGCAGAGCGCTGTCGAGGCTGCCTCACTCAGTTCATTGAAGGGTATCGCAAACAGATTTTTAATCATAAAGGAAGCGATAAATTTTCAGAAAAAGGCGGGAAAGTGCAGTTGCAGATGATGAGATCTGCCATGATCTCATTAAATAGTACAGCTAACTAGATGAGCTAAGTTGGTCCACATCACTGCTCCGGTTTCTGATTTAATTTCTGCAAGGTTGAAAATCTTTGCGACATCGAAGTTCTTTCACGTCTGGATTGCTGCATTTAATGCTATATTTTTGATCCTATATTGGTGTTCGTGCCTCAAGATGTCTGTACTCTAAGCGTGAATATCTCCTTTATAACAGTAACCACCTTTGTATCGTCCTTTCCAACCGGTCTTGAAACCATTCGTTTTCGAACAGGATTTGAACCCCTGCCAGTCGTATTCAGAACCATAGAAATTTACAATGCAGGAGAAGGCCATTTGACAAAGTTTGTCTTTTCTGGCTCATGTGGCATCTGCTTAGCTTGGTCGATTCTACATCCTTATTTTCATACCCCTCTGCATTCGCCCCTTTTACATATATTTCTAAATTTACATAGAACAGAGTACAGTTACGACACAGAACATGCTCTCCGGCCCTCAATGTTGTCACAACCTTTTATTCTCCTCCAGGATCAAACCAACCTACATATCGTACATTTTCCTGTCATCCATATACCAATCTAGTTCACTTAAATGTCCCTAATGTATTTGACTTTGCTACCACTGCTGGCAGTGCATTCCACGCACCCACAATTCTCTGTGTAAAAGTCGTAACTCTGACATCACTCCGAAACCTTTCTGCAATCAATTTAAGATTATGCCCCCTCCTGATAGCACTTTCCACACTGGAAAATCGTCTCTGGCTATTCACTATATCTATGCCTCTCATCATCTTGCAAATCTGCATCAAATCACATTTCATACTTTTTCTCACCAATGAGAAAAACCCGAACTCCCGCAAACTTTCTCCATAAGACATGCCCTCCACTCCAGCCAGCATTCTGGTGCATATCCTCTGCACCTATTCAGATGCTTCCACACCCTTTCTGTAATGAGGCAACCAGATCAGAACACAATATTTGAAAAGTCGTCTAACAAGGTCTCTATAGAGCTGAAGCATAACCTCACCGCACTTAAACTCAATCTCCCTTCTAATGAAAGGCAACACACTGTGCAATATCTTAACAACACGATCAACGTCGGTGGCAAGTTTGAGAGACCAATAGAAGTGAACTCAAAGATCCCTCTGTTAACGCTGTAATATGCATTTCAATGTGACCTTCGATTTCCAACTTCTCAGCTCAGCTCCACATCTTGTCAATGTCCTGTTGCAACCTACAAAGCGCTGCATACCATTCACAACTCCACCAATCTTCATGTCACCAGAAAAATGATTAACCAAACTTTGCGTTTATTCATTAACTCCATGCATTTCAATCGCAAAAAGCAGAGGTCTCAGAACACATCCCTGTGGAAAACCATTGGTCAAGATGAGAGTGGTGCTAGAAAAGTATAGCATGTCAGTAGGCATCCGAGAAACAGGAAAATCGACTTTTCGAGCAAAAGCCCTTCATCTGGATTTCTGATGAATGGATTTTGGGTGAACGTTAATTTTCCTGCTCTTCGAATGTTGGTTGAACTGCTGTGCTTTTCCAGCATCACTCTGAACTTGACTCTCATCTTCAGAGTCTGCAATACCCAGTTCCGCCCAGTTGTATAAAATTACTGGTCACCGTGATACAGGCTAAAAATTTACCAACAATTACCATCCACTGCATTCTAAAAACCAGCCAATTATTTATCTGGACAGTTAAATTTCCCTCTATCCCCTACTTCCTTATTTCCTAAATGAGCCTGGTATGGCGAACCTGATCAAAAACCTTGCTGAAATCCATTATTTTGAAATCTCTTATGCAGTCTACCTCCATCACTCTCCCAGGCAGCACTTTCAAAATCACAATGACTCTTTGATTAAAAACGTAACTGAATTTCGCACCTGGAGATCAGTCCAACTTTAATCACGCAAAAGTTTCCAACAACTTCTCACTCCCTGAATGGAAACTGCTCGAGAGGCTCACTATCTCCCCTCTCAGATCTTTCATATTGGAAAGACCTTGCTCAATTCCCAATCAAATGCGCCAGGGGAGCTCTGCATACAGTTCTGGTCTTCACAAAGTGTTTTAGTCAGCACTTCAAGCACACTGTTTTGTTGTGAACTCAATTAATTGACTTCGAATGGAGAAGCATCAATTTAATTTGTTCTCGTTATGTAGCTCTCAATGCGCCCACAGGTCGATGCTCTACTGTGTTCAACTGTTAACATTAATAATTTTCTCTTCAAACATGGCTCAGAATTAAAATTTATGCACGTTTTAAGATTGAGCTTCCTGCAGTGCAGTACTCTATGATACTGTACGTGTTTCAATGTGGGGCAAATTGATCTTGCTGACATCAGAGAAGAAAAGGTACCGTCGAAACCTCGAAAGAGCATGAGTTCAGTACTGAAGGAATCTGTCATCACAACAATATACGGAAATCTGGATATCACTGTGGCAGGAAAGGTTGTTGGATGTTCAGGGCTTAGATGTTTCGAATGGCATTGCGGGGAGTTAGAAGAGTTGGAGAAGTGCATTGTTAATCAGGAATAGCATCATAGCTGAAGAAAGGTAGATCTTCAAAGTGGATTTGTCTGCATAGTATGTACGGGTGGAAGTCAGAAACGGGAAAGGAGCAATCACTATATTGGGAGACTTCTTTAGCCCCGCCACCCAAACCCCCACCATCACAACGGAGGCACGGAGGAGAAGATTGGGGGAAAGATATTTGAAAAGTTCACAAGTAACATGATTGTTGCCATAGTTAACATTAACTTCTGCAATTAGACTATATCCTCCTTAGTTCACATCGTTCAAATGGAGCAGTTTTGTCACGTGACTTCAGGGAGGTTTTCTGACGCAATAAGCCGATAGACTGTGAGACGGGAGGCTACATTGGATTTGGTGCTTGGCAACAAACACTGCTGGCTATCAGATCTCTCAGTAGTAGAGCATTCCAATAATACTGGTCACAAATCTATGATCTTTACTGTATCCATGGATAATGTTAGGAGCAGACCGCATGGAATTTATTTCATTGTGAATGGGGAAATACAATGCCATTCGGCAGGAACTTGGCGCCTAAATTTGGAAACAGATGTTCTCAGGGAACTGCACAACAGAAATGTTAAGATGCACCGAGTAATAGTGCTGCACACGTTTGTCACACTGACGCAAGGAAGAGATCGTAGTTTGAAAGAGCCTTGGTTGACAAGGAATGTGAAACATCTTGTCAAGAGGAAGAAGGAAGCTGACTTAAGCTTGAGGAGGCGAGTATCAGACAGGCCTTTAGACGGTTAAAAGTCAGCCAGGAAGGAATAGAAGAGCGGACTGATGAGAGATATAAGGTGAAAAAAACAAAATATTTAACTGGTAGATTTAAGAAAACCCGAAAGCGTTCTACACTTATGTGAGGAACAAGACGACGGCCAGAATAACTGTAGCGTCGGTCACGGATAGTGAAGGGAACTTGCGCCTGAAGTCAGAGGACATAGAGGACATCCATAACGAATACTTTACTTCAGTATTCGCTCCTGCAAGAGCATTGACGTTTCTGAGGACACCATGAAATAGAATGATATGCTGCAATAGGTTGAAGTTCGGAAGGAGGATGGATTGAAAATTTTGAAATAAGTAAGAATTGTTAAATAATATGAGTCAGATGGAATATTCCATAGGTTACCAGTAAAAGCTTAGAAAGTGGTTTCTGCTGCTTTGGCGACTGGCAACTGGCGTTGTTCCAAATGTTTGGAGGGTGGAAAAAGTGATTCATTTGTTGAAAAAAGGAGGATAGGTATATTTCTAGGAATAACAGACCAGCTAGTCTAAAGGCAGTGGTGGGCAAATTATTGGAGATGATTCTTAGAGACAGGAATGTGATTACTTCGAAAACCATATATGATTAGACATTGCTACAACCACGTTGTGCGGGCCGGGTCACGCCTCACAAAACTTAATAAATATTTTGCGAATGTGACAAAACATGTTCATGGAGGCAGAGCAGTTGACGCATTAAACATAGATTTTAATATGGCGTTTGATGAGGTTCCCATGGTAGCCTCAGTCAGAAAATACGATGGTATTGGAAACATGCAAACCTCTCTACCTTGACACAGAATTGGTTGGCCCTTAAAAAGACAGAGGATGGTGCTTGATGAAAGTATTCAGCGTGGATCTCAGAGTTCTGCTGGGATCAGTTCTGGGATCTTTGCTGTGTCTGATTTTTATAGATGGTTTGGATGAGAAGGTGAAAGGGTGCATTAGTCAGTCTGTTGATGACACGATGGTTGGTGGAGTTGTGAATAATGTGGAGAGATGCTTTAGGTTGCAACTACACAGAGTTCCCCTGCTAAGTGGCAGATGGATTTCAACCTAGAAAACTGTGACGTAATTCGTTTTTGTAGGTGGAATTTAAATGCAGATTACATGGTTAAAGGCAGGATTGTTGGAAGTGTGGAGAGAAACAGGGATAACTCGGGGTTCATGTTAATACATCCCTCAACGTTTCCACGCAGGGGGATAGGGTTATGAAAAAAACGCACAGTGGGTTAGCTTTCAAGATAGGAGTAATTGGGATGAAGAACCATTGATTATGCTGCAGCCTACAGAGGCCTAGTTAGACGACTCTTGGAATATTGTGTTCCTTTCTGGTCGCATCATTACAAGAAAGCTGTGGAAGGTTTACAGTGAATGCACAGTAGATTTACAAGAATGCTGCCTGGACTGGAGGGAATGTCTTGTGGAAAAAAGGTTGAGGGTGATAGCTCTTTCATAATTGAAGTGAATAAGGTTGAGAGGAGTCCTGATAGCCGTGTAAAAGATGCTGAAAGGCATAGATAGATTGTTAAAAATCACATAACACTAGATTTTAGTTCAACAGGTTTAAATAGAAGCACGAGCTATCGGAGAGCTGGTCCTTCATCGGGTTGATTGCGGAGTACTCGATTGTAAGACAAAGAATTTATAGCAAACATTGACAGTGTGATGTAAAAGAAATTATACATTGAAAAATACTTGATTGTTTGTTCAGTCTCTCATTTGTTAGAATTACCATATTAATTTCACTTGTTTCATGTGTACATCACAAACCTTTTTTTGGAAGTTACATTCTCTAGTGAACTTTAACAATTGGTGTCAACACAGATAATGTATTGTGCTGCTATCTGTGCCATAATGTTTAGACTGATTCTAATCTTAAAAAATGAATTCACAGAATCTTCCATAGATTCATGCAGTTTTTGAGCAAAGTACAATGTAACTCTGCAAATGCAAATTCACCTCACTCACATATATGGAAAGATGTGCATGTGGGTTTGTTTGGGGGCACAGTTGTGAGTGTCTGTGAGAGAGAATATTTGAGTGGAGAGGGCTCTAAGTGTGTGAG